>NW_014009764.1:0-5484 GCF_000611645.1 Monoraphidium neglectum
GGACAAGGGGGCGACGGCGCTCACCATTCAACATGCGTGTACGCGTGCGTGCAACTCTGCTCTGGCCCATAGCCAGCCGGCGGGCTGATGCGTTGCGGATGCAATCTTATGCTATTTTTCGTCTGAGGCACAGTAATTTGTTTCTCATCGGGCTGCTGAGATATGATAGAGGCAGGAGGCCGCACGCAACCCTGGGGGGGGGGGTGGCTGGTAACAGGGCGCTCTGCTGCGGCACTGAGGCCTGTTGCGGGCCAGGCTCCACGCACACCAGCGGCAGACCAGCCATCGCCCGCTCTGATGCCGCCCACATTATCTTCATCCCTGCCCCGGATGTTGCAGCAGGGCCATTAGCAGGCGCTGAGCAGCTGCAGGGAGCGAGCTGCAACGCCAATGCCAGCGTGTGTGAAGCTGGGGCCTTTTCTGATGTAGGGTGTGGTCAAATATGTGCCTGTTTGTAGGGAGGGCGTCCACATTCGTTTGGGTAGAGTGGGGACTAGCGTCGCTGCAGATTTACAGTATTCGGTGGGCCCTCATGGTGTCAGGGCAGTCTGTGCTGGGATAGAGGGTGGAATGGAGACTGGAGATGCCCATCATGCATCGGGCTCTGCTCGCCGTGCGTGGCCAATCCGGAGACTGGCCAGTGTGTCTTATACTCAACGCGTTCATCCTCCGCCGTGGCAACCACCCGTGCGCGCGCATCGTTCAGTGTTTTCTGGGCTGGCAACGCGGCGAAAGCCTTGCCTGTAAAGTCTGCTGTGACGGAGGCTTGCTGACTGGGCGCGGACTGGTCTGCGTCAAGCGAGCCCCGGCCCTGCCGCCCTCAACCCTCGGCTGCGCCCGCTAGATTGACTGATTGCGCACACGCAGAGGCCACAGAAACGAAGTCAAAAGACAGCAAGAATACATGAGCGGCACCCACATGCGCGCGCATGCGTGTGCCGTGCTCGCGGGCTGCTCGCCAGCGCCGCAGGTGCCCGAGCTGATCACAGTGGTCTCATTCATCGGAACACGCCTGCTGATCACACCAAGCACATGCAGCGTCCCGAGAAGCTGGCTGCTTTGGCTGTGTTTGAAAGTTTGGGATTGGTTGGCGCAGTCGCCTGGTTGGGTTGACCCGAGGAGGCTGGCACCTTGAGCTCACCATGTGAGTCATAACCGTCCACCATGTGCTTGTACCGGCAGGGGCTCAGCGCCGTGGGTTACAGCCAGCTAGGGAGAGACAGATACAAGCAACAGCCTCTTGGGAATGGGGCGGCTGTGCATGTTGGAAGCCCCTGCATTGTGCGCACTGTATCCTGTAGATACTTTTGAAGCACCTCCGTTCCGTGCCGCGGCCCCCGGCGTGATGTATGCCATCTTGCTGCTTTCAGCAAAATTCTGAGTCCTCAAGCATAATCATCGCTATCGGTAGCCTTGGTGTGACGCTCCCTGCGCGAGGATGCTGTGAGATATTTGCCGCCTCACAGGATCCACGGCGCGATAGTTGCTTGGACGTGCACGCTCCCACGATCCATTTGCAAAGTTCGATTACAACACCCAATCATTGGTTTTTGCACCACGAATCCAACACGACCGCGCACAGGCTTGACAGCAACAGCGCCTTGCGACGGCCCCGCGCTTCACCACGCCTCATCCCAGCCCCCGCCAAGCCCCTAGAAAGTCACAGAGGAGCTTCCAAACGAGAACTTACTGGCCCGTCGACGAGAGCTCTATTGCCACGCGGGGCAAGTCCAGGTGAGGGGGAGAGGAGGTCTGGGGAAGGCCATCTTCAGCGGGGGCCGTCTCATGACGTGCTTTTAAGTTTTTGACAAAGCATAGCACGCCCTGCTTCCGAGCCCTTGGACCCCTCCCTCCCACTCGGGCCGCGTGCCGGACCAAAGCACAAAGCTCCGTTTAGGGCATTGTTCTGGGCCGCGGGTCTATTGGCGACAGCCGCAAATCCAATTGTGCACCGCTGGCCTTGGATTGGGAGCATTGCACGCGGGTTCACTGGTGTGGCTACGATCTCGCGCGCCGAACGCTTGTCCCTTGTTCAGTTTTTCATCAGTCTCACGATTCGGCCGCAAAGCCAAGTCGCGCGGTGGGCGGTGCTGCTGCAGCGGGCAAGCGGCCGGCCAGGCTGGCACGCGCTGATTTTTTCAGAGGTATCTCTGCACATTGGCGCGCCCGCAGCCCGCATGCCAACCTCTCACACCGCCCCATGCACCCCCCTGCACGCCGTGGCAATTGCACTCGCAGACGATTCTCAGCCGCCTCCGCCGCAGCCGCGGCGCGGACGCGCGCACACAGTAGGCACCTCGCCGGCAGCGGCGCCCCTCCCAGCAGCGGCACCACCCGCGAGCGGCCCCGGCCACCTGCAGCGGCAAGCACGGCGTCGTCCGCCGCCATCGCCCTCCTGGCGCAGCCGGGTTGGCGCGATCTAGCTACCGGGTCCCCCCCGCTCAGCGATGCGGCCAGGCGCTGCGGCGTCGCCATGACCCTGCTCAGCAGCAGCCCCGACAGCGAGCGCGGCCCGCTCCGCCTCGCAGTGTCCGGCGGCCACACCAGCCCCAACCTCTGCGGCAGCGGCGGCGCCACGAGCCCCGTGCCGATCAGCCCAGCGGACCTGCTCTCGGCAGCCGCCGCCGCGGCGCAGCAGCAGCACCAGCGGCAGCTAGCAGCGGCGGCTGCCGCGTTCTGCGGCGCGCCTGACACCGACGGCTGCTGCCCCACCATGCCTGTGCATGCGCTCAGTTCCGCCGGCTCCTGCGGAACCGTCGCCAGCGGGGGCGCGCTGGGCGCAGATGACAGCGCGCGCAAGCTCGCCATCCTCGGTTTGCCCTGGGAGACGACGTGAGCAACACACGGGCGCACGCCTGTTGCGAGGGGTCAGCAAGGCCCGCGGACGCCGCTTGCATGTGCTTACGAGCGAGCAGCATGGCGGCCGTGCGGGGTGACTGTGCGGGGTGACCGCCTGCACGAATGCTGTCCTCTGCACGCGCCAGCTCGTGGCAGCTGTTTGGGCCAGGCTCAAGCCAAGCAGACAGGGCAGTTGGCAGTTGGCCGACCGCAAGCCTGGCTGCCTCCCAGTCTTGGTTCCCTCACCCCTCCCCTCCCCCCCCTGCCACTGCGGCCCTGCCCCGCAGCGAGGACACCCTGCGCCTCCACTTCAGCCAGTACGGCGTCGTCGACGCCGCAGAGGTCATGAAGGACCGCTTCAGCGGCAAGAGCCGCGGCTTCGGCTTTGTCACGTTCGTCGACCCCCTGTCCGCGCGCCACGCGCTCAGCTGCGAGCATGTCATCGACGGCCGCCGCTGCGAGGCCAAGGTCGCGCTGCCCAAGGCTCTGCTGCTGCAGGGCGACGGCGCCGGCGGCGCCGGCGCCGGCGTGGGGGCCGGCGCGGGCGGCGTGCGGACGACGCGCATCTTTGTGGCGCGCATCCCTGCAGCCGTCAGCGAGAGCCAGTTCCGCGGCTACTTTGAGAAGTTTGGGCGCCTGCAGGTGCGCTCGCGCCGCCCCGGGCCCCTCCCCGTTCCGCGGGTGCTGCGCACCCCCACCTGTCAGCCGCGCACCTATCCCCCGGGATCGTCCGGGCGCGCTCCCCCGCTGCGTGCGCAGGGGGCCTACATCCTTACCCTTGGTGTCTCCCGCCCCCGCCGCCGCGCCCCCTCGCGCCTGCCAGCCCCATGCTTTTCCAGGCACGCGCCACACAACACAACTCGCGCGTTCTCGTTCCTTGATGGCTGCCCCCACCCTGACCTCAGGCCCCCTGCCCCCTTTCCCTCGCCTATCCTCCTGCCGCCCCGGCCCCCAGGACGCCTACATGCCCAAGGACCACTCCAAGCAGGCATACCGCGGCATCGGGTTCGTCACCTTCGCATGCCCAGAGAGCGTGGAGCGCGTACTCTCATGCAAACACTGGTGCGCCCAAACACAGCACTCTCCGCTCCGCGAAGCGCCTTGCCGGGCGCCGCCCCGCCGCCTGGCCCGCCCCCCTGACCTCTTCTCGTTGACCCGCGTCCTTGCGGCGCCCAAAACCTCCGCCACTCCCAAGCTGCCCGGGGCGCTCACCTCATCCAATGCCCCACCCTCACGCTGCCCTCCTCTGTCCCCCTCCCCTTCCCTTCCCCTCCTCCAGGATGAATGGCCACGAGATAGCCATCGACCGCGCCACCCCCAAGGACGACGGCAGGGCCCCCGCGCCCGCCTCCGATGCCATCCTCCGCCCCGCCGCCGCGGCCGCCGGCCCGCGCCGCTCCTTCGACAACGGCGCTGGCATCGTCGGCCCCGGCCTCACGCCCGTCATGAACTACAGCAGCCTGCTCGGCGCCGCCGCCGCCGCCGCCGCCTCGGCGCCCTTCAGCGGCGCCGGCGCCGCCTCCGACCCCTTTGGCGCCGCCATCGCCGCCGCGGCCGCCGCGTCGTGCTACCAGCTGCCCGGCCACGACTCTGCCGAGGTCGCGGCGGCGGCGGCGCTGCCGGACCTCGCGCGGCGCTTCGAGGAGCTCGGCTGCCCCGGCGCGGGCGGGCTCGGCAGCCCGCAGGCGCACCACCACCCGCTGGCGGCGCTGCACGCGGACCCGCTGCCGAAGCGCGCGTCGGCGCCCGGCGACGCGGGGCTCGGCGCGGGGTCCTTTGGGGCCGGCGGGCTGGGGGGCCTGCTGGGCGGGTTTGGCGGGCTGTCCACAAGCGCGGCGCTGCAGAACCTGGCAAAGGCGCAGGCGGCGCTGGGGCCGTACGGCATCGGCATGGGCATGACGATGGGCATGGGGCTGCCTGGCCTTGGCATGGGGCTCGGGCTGGACATGCCCCTGTTTGGCGGCTCGCCCTACACAGGTGCGCACGCACCCACGCACGTCGTGCCGCCTGCGCCTGTATCCTGCATGCCCTTTTGGCCGTCAGCATGCGAGCCATGCCTAGTTGTTTTGCTCCTGGGCCCACAACAGCACGAGCAGAACTTTGACCGTGTTCCCTCATCACGCTCACCCCGCCCTCACAACCCACCGACACCCCCAGACGGCCTCTACAAGCCCCCCATGACGCAGCCCGGCCTGGGCGCCCCCCGCAAGTCCCTCGACGGCCAGCAGCACGCCGCCGCCCTTGCCGCCGCCGCTGCTGTCGCGCCGCGCGGCGGATGCGGCGCCGGCACGGGCGCGGGGAACGGCGCCGGCGCGGGCGCAGCAGCGCAGCGCCACCAGGGGGACAACCCGGTGATCAGCCACGCGCGCGCGGGGCCCAGGATATTTGTGGGCAAGCTGACTAAGGACACGACTGAGGCTGACGTCAAGGAGTACTTCAGCAGGTGTGTGTATGTGTGGGCTCTGTTGCTTGTTCGGCATTTGCAGTGCTTATGTGTTGGCACTTTCTCCAAGGACCCCGCTGGCGGCGTGTGGCACCCTCACGAGCGCCGACCAGTGAAGCCCACAGGACCCAGCAATCCTGCAGCACTCACTTGCCCGTGATTTCAACCAGGTCCAATCCTGCGCCACCCTCCCTCCCTCCAAC
>NW_014009763.1:0-4223 GCF_000611645.1 Monoraphidium neglectum
GGGGCGGGCACGGCGCAGGCGAACACCGGCCCCGCCCGTCCTGTTGCAATGATGCTGCGCAGGGAGAGCCCTGCCGCATTGCGCCGCGGGCCTCGGCGCGCGCGGCGCGGCTCCACCTGGCAACTCCGATCCAAGACCAGTCGGCCTGCAACGTCTGCCCTGCTAAACCCTATGCTGACCCCACCCCGCTCTCCCCAACCCCAAAACCCTCCGGCCCCCGCTGGGCAGCCGCCGAGCGGAGGAGGCCGCCAAGAAGAAGGAGCAGGCCAAAATCCTGGGGAAGGGGCGCCCCAAGCTATCCTTCTCATTCGGGTAGCCGTGATACCCGCCAAATTATGGATTCGCTTACGCTGTCCACCCATCCAGGAGTTGGACCACATGATTTGCCTCTGTATTTTGCAAATGCGGTGTTCTGTGCAGGGCACTGTGGCTTGCGACTGTGACCTGCCTGCTAGCGGCTCACTGTGTAATGCTGCGGCTATCGGGCGGTGTTGTGTCGCGGCTGGCCGCGTGCCTGGGTGCTACTGTACTTTCCGGGGGCGTGCGCGCCACGTTCGCCAGGCGTGCGCAGCGCGGGCGTGGTATTTGTGTCCTGTGCCGCCTCAAATGCCTTCATGCCAGCTGCTGCTCTCCGCTTGCAAGCTTTCTTAGTGAAAACTCCTCATGTTATTTTCACTGCTGCATAAGGCTTGCGGCAGGGGTGAAGTCAGCAGCCACCCCAGTGTCACACCCAGGGTCGCAGTGGGCACCCTGGCAGCTGTGTACGGCCCTGCTGGGCTGATGCGCCAGGAAAATTGAGTGAAAGCGGCATGTTGCGTGGCGGGTCATCCCGCAGCAAGGGTGCCAAACGCGAAGTCGGTGGGGCTGTGTACGGATGTCCCTCAAGCGGTCCTTTTCCCCTCAGGGGCCGTCCATGCTGCGCCGGTAACAGAGATTCAGACGCTCATTGGTGCTCGTTATTTTGTGTTATTACTTGAGTCCCCTTCCTTGTGTTGTGTCAAGGCAAAACCGCCCGAGATGATGCTCAAGGCCACCTCCGCCAAGGCCGGCGTTCGCGCCCAGGTCGGCACTGGGCTGATCCTGAATCTCTCAACTGAGATCTTTATTAACAGACCGTCAGTCGCCTTTCAGAAAGCCTGAGCACCCATCTTGCTCGCGCTCTGCGGCCAGCTCCCACCTCCAGGCCTTCCCTTGCGATTGCCCTGCCATGGTGCCCACCCACAAGAGCCCGCACCCCCCGCCCCTCCCCCAATGCACCACCAGGCCGCCCGCACCCGCTCCGTCGCGGTGCGTGCCCAGGCCCAGGACGCGCCTTCGGCCGTCTCGCGCGCCCTCGGCGTCGCCGCCGCCTCTGTTGTGGCCGCGACCACCCTGTTCGGCGGCGCCGCGTTTGCTGAGGCCGACCTTGCTCTGGGCAAGGCCGTGTTCGACGGCAACTGCGGTGGGTGGCCGTGCGGCGGTGGCAGCAGGGCAAATCTGCGGGCACACCGATTGCAGTCCGGCTCCGCCAGGGTGCTGGCGGCCGCATGTGGTGGCGACTTGATGGCCTTGCTTGCCACCTGGCGCAGATCTCCAGGGCATGCCACGTCCTGACCCAACCCGAACCCCACCCGCGCATCACCGGTCGCATTGCAACGCAGCTGCTTGCCACGCTGGCGGCGGCAACAACGTCATCCCCGACCACACCCTGCAGAAGGTAAAACACACAAGCAGCTGCAGCACCAATCTTGGGAACCATCCGAGTGTGAAGTCCGAGCTGTGTACAACATTGCCGCCTGCTTACGAAGGGTGTGGGCACGGCAAACGGTGTCTACGTGCATGCGAGACTGAAGGCAGTAAGCAGGGGCACCACACACGCCGTGATCGGCATCAATCTTTTTCTCCCTTCCCCCTCCCTCGCCCCTGAACCTACCACCAGGCGGCCATTGAGCAGTTCCTGGATGGCGGCTTCAACATCGAGGCCATTGTCTACCAGGTGATTACACCACCCCGCGTGGCGCAACGTGGAAGCGCATTGGGCGTTGGCTGGGCTGGGGGGAGGGCGGCGAGCGCTCTGCTTGACAGCAGTAGAGTGTTCTGCGTGCGGACCCAAAACCCGCCCCGCTGCAGATTTGCGGGGTGGGTTGTGGGTCTGACGGTGGCCGCATGCTCTATGCAGCTGGTGTTTTTGGGGTTTTTTGTGCGTCAAACATAGTGCGCTGCACAGGCTTCAGCACCGATGTTTGTTATCTGGCGTCATCGACTGATCGACAAAACTAATAACTGATTGAAACGACCTGGGGTGCAGAGATCCCATTCTGCCACGCTCCCTGCTGAACCCTGACCCGGAACTAACCCCCACGCAGATTGAGAACGGCAAGGGCGCCATGCCCGCCTGGGACGGCCGCCTGGGTGAGCGCCTTGCGGCAGCAGCAGTAGCCGTTTCAATGCCGCCCGTGCAGCACGCTGCGCTGTGCCGCACATAAATGCCCTGCGTCCCCCTCTCCAAGTTCTCTGCGATTTGCTGCACAGTCAGTAGCCATGTTGGTGTTTACAAGCTGATCTCGTGCATCAAGAGATCCATGTCCAGTCGTTGCGCCTATTCAGTCCCGGCTGACCCATGCACCACCTGAACCCACGCCAGATGAGGACGAGATCGCGGGCGTTGCTGCTTACGTGTACGACCAGGCCGCCGGCAACAAGTGGTGAATCGCGAGGCGCCACGCGCACCCGCACCCGCGCCCGCCACCCAAGCGCGGCCCCTGCACCTGCAAGGGCCCGCCGCGGGCAAGCCGCGCCTTGCAGGCTTGACTGCGGCCCGGCTTGACGGCGGTGCCTCTGGAGCGGGCGTGCTGCAGGCAGAGAGAGTTAGGGATGGTGGGTGTGAGCGCATGGTTAGGCTCCTGCATGCAGGGCTCGGCTTTCATGAGGGAGATAGTCCATCTTTGTCCCCCCTTCTTGTAAATTTTTGAGCAAGGCATGAAATCCAAACGCCTGGGCCAGCTTGTGGAAGCGTGATGGGCATCAGCAAGTGGCGGCAAGGGCATGCCAAGACCAACAGCGTCATGAACACATGCGTACATGAGTTGCAGCAAGGCAACACATGATGCGCTGTAGTAATGGCTTCCAGCAGATAGAGTGTACAGCAGTTGCTTGCTGTCAGGCGGAACACTGCCATGCACCCTTCTGGACAACTGCGGTCAGAATGAGCGCCTTTCGTATGCCCTGTGGTCTAGGTTACACATCTCTTCCCTGCTCGCCATAAATCAAGAAATTGTTCGGCGCCGCCCGGAGCGCTCCTTGCTGAGCGACCTCCCCGTGCACCGAGGCCCGAGTTCAAATTTAGCGATCGGGTGTGACAGCGACGCTCATCAGCGAAAAGGAGCTACAGCGCATTGGTCGTCACATTTCCATATTTGAATTAACACAGGGTATATACAGCTGCTGTATCTATCGCCTGCGCGGACTTATACAGCGATGGAGGAGCCACTGCCCATGGAAGAGGCCGGATCCGTTCTCAAAGTGAACGCGCTAGCAGGACAGATGGCAGAAGATTTGGGATCAAAACTAACCGTAGCGGACGCTACCAGGTGCGGCATGGCGTTTGCTGAGTGATCTGGACAGCGTTGTTGGCGCTGCTGCACACCAATCCTCGCCGCAACCCACCTTGCGTCGCTGCGGCAGCCCCATCTATGGACGAGTGGACTTCAGCAAGCTCATAGAGGCGGTTGAATCACTATCGGAATTGGCAAACCGGCTGGGCAGCGCAGCGTCCACATCTGCAGAAGCAGGAGCAGCTGGCGAGCAGCAGCAGCCACATCAGCAGCCCCGGCATGACGCCTGCGCACAGGCCGAGGCGGGGACAAGGTGCGCTGCCACATGTTCCAGTGTGTATGATGAGTCAGGGTGCGCTAAAACAAACGTTGACATTGTTGTGCAGCACGGTACACGCTTATCGTGGTGCATTATTTCTGCCAAGCTCCCTTCCTTTGCCCCGTGTGTGGTCTGGCCAAATCTTACAGCAGCGACGGTGCACACAACCAGCCGGTCGGCGGCCAGGACGGCGCAGGCGGCAGCCAGGGTGGCGGCGAGCGCCCCAACGGCGGCGCCTCGTGCCAGCAGCAAGCGGCCATGCTGGAGCGGCAGCAGCAACTTGAGGAGCAGCTGGCGGCGCTGCAGGCCGACAACGAGCGGCTGGAGACCGACCGGCGGGACATGGGGCGGCGGCTGGGGGAGTACTGCGC
>NW_014009763.1:4343-5601 GCF_000611645.1 Monoraphidium neglectum
GGGGGAGTACTGCGCGACCGTGGCCAAGGTGGGGGGGGGCTGGGGGTAGGGGCGCGTGGCGGTGAGCCAGCTTGGGCATGTGGCCTTGTTGTCAGGAGCTGCAAGAAAATGGGCTGAACGGCCTCAATCCAGCCCTGTCAAGCAGTAGCAGGGTACTGTCTGCAATTGTGGTGGGGAGCAGCAGCAGCGGCAGCTGCAAGAGGCGCACCACTGGGCCCCGCCAAAACCGCCGCGCTCCAATCCGCAGCTGGAGGGTGCGGTGTCGTCCGGCGAGCGGCGCGTGCGGCAGCAATCCGAGGAGGTCGAACGGCTCAAGGTGGGGCTGGCAGGAGGGGCGGGGACGAGGGCCGCAATGGGGTTGCGCGCACAGCGGCTCGCGCGCCGCGACGGTGGTGCACAATCCAGCCACCACGGCAAGCGCCTCGCCGAGGCCTCGCACGTGACAGCTCGTGCGCACACGCCTAGGGGCGCCTCGTCGCCGCGCTCTGCTTACGGCGCGTCGCGTCGCGACGCCGGCCGCCGCGCGTCAGGCTGAGTGCGCGGGGCTGCGGGAGCAGCTTGGGGATGCGAAGGGGCAGCTGGGCGCAACGCCGGAGCGCTGCCGCTGGGCGCAGAAGGAGTTGGCGGCGGACGCGGACAGGTGGCTGGGAGCGCGCGGTCGCTTCATTTTGGGCATGTCCTTGCCTGTGACGCGTGTGCATGTGTGTGTGTGTGTGTGCGCTTGTGTCTGTGTGTGGGCATCTGTGTGTGTGTGTGTGTGTGCGCGTGCGCACAATCATGTCAACATGCATCAACGTTACATATTGATGCATGTTGACACCATGGTCGGCAAGCTTGCGCCTGGCCACTGCATGCGCCCCATGCAGCACCCCTTGCCAAGGCCTGCGACCGCGGGCCTCCGCGCCCTCACCTCCGCTCGCCAACATCCCCCGGCACCGCGCGCCAGGGCGCGCCAGAGCGCGCTGGTGTTTGAGGCGCGCACAGTCAAGCTCAGGAGCATCCTGATGCAGGAGGTGCGCCGGCCGGGGCGCCCTGGCGCTCGGCTTCTGCCGGCGCACCCTCAGGCGCACCACAGGGCGGGGGCGATGCCCTTTCGCAGACGCGGCTGCCTGCTGTATAGAAGCCTCAGGATTTGCCACACCACACTCACATCCGCACACGTGTGCAAACTCATGCACGTGCATGCATCACACCCGCATCACGCCACCCGACCCCAGCAAACGAATTTGAGTCGTACTGGCTACTGCCCCTGTCGCCC
>NW_014009762.1:0-5481 GCF_000611645.1 Monoraphidium neglectum
CCTCACGCCCGCCGTCCCCAGGGGGTAATCAGTCATGATCGCACTGCATTGGGTTGCTTGGCCACAGCCCGCGCCCGCGCCCGTTGCGCACCAGCGCCCATTGTGCACGACAGCTGTCACGCGCAACCAGCCTCCACACTGCCCCGGTTCCTTGTGTGTGGGTGTATATCGCTCACAGCCAGGCGGGTGCGGTAATCACGTGCGGTTGAGTTCGAAAGATTGCTGACTGCAAAGACGCCGCTTCCTATGCATAAAACAAAAAGATTGCTGGCCCAACTACACTACGGGCAAACGGCAAGACGCGTTCACACTTGGCACACACACGGCATAGCATATGGAGTGCATTTTGTCTGATGATCGATCATCTGAGTCCAGTGGTATTGCAGATAAATAGATGAGTATAGAAAACCTATCGCGCCCCCGATCTAGACTGTAGATCGAGGCTGTCTGCATGCATCTCCACAGCATAGATCACTATGTCGTCTGCTCTGCCTCCAGCGTGTAGTATACATAGATCATCGGATCATATACTTTTCTTCGGCATATCCTGGGCGTTGGGAGGCATCGTGACTGCCATCGCCTTGCTTGTGCTTTTCTGGCGGAGTCGCACCCGTAAGCAGCTGCAAAAGAAGCTCGCTGTCAAAACTCTCAGGCGATCGGAGGTGACGCAGGCGTCCAAGGTCACCACCGGGTGCGTGTGCGCCCGGCATGGTCAAGGGCATCTCAGGCCAGGTGCCACCAGGGCGCGCGCGACAAAGCGCACTCACAAGCCTGGCCACCATGTACAGCTCCCCTGCATGCTTCAGCACCCACCCAAACTCCCGCGGTCCACCGCCCCGCATCATGGCCCGCCCCGATCCATCCCCGCCCACCTCGCCACCACAGCCTCCTCTCCTTCTTGGAGCTAGACCCGGCCGTCGCCGCCGCGCCGCCGCTCAACAAGCTGCGCCTCATGTCCCTCGGAGCCTACTTCTCCAGCCTCCAGCCCCAAGGTGCCTTCTCATACGAGCGCGCCGTCGTGTCCGCCGCTGACAAATACGGCCTGACCGCTGCGCTTCCGCTGGCCGTGTTCCTGCCGGCCGCGTGGCGGCGCGACGACGACGTGGGCGGGCTGCTGCGCAGCTTCCCCGGCCTGTCCGCCGGCCGCGCGCTGCAGGCGGCGGTGTCGACGCTTGATATGGTGGCGTTCGGGCAGACGGTGCATCAGTATGCGGCGCGCACGCGCCGCCACGAGGCGGAGGCGCGGGCGGGGCCGGGAGCGCATGCCGCAGACCACCACCACCAGCAGCAGCAGCAGCAGCACGTCGAACCGTCATGGTGGCGCCTGCGCGCCCCTGCAAATCCGCAGCTGCCGCCGCGCGAGCCGACCGCCGCCGGCCGTGCCGCGCAGGCGGCGCTGCGCGAGGAAGGTCCCCTACACCTGCTGCTGCAGGGCGGCAAAGCGCCGCCGGCCGCGGCCACGGGCGCGGCCCCCCTTCAACTTCCAAACCCGCTGCTGCTGACCCCAGAGTCCGTGCTGGGCCTGCTGGGCATAACCCCGGAAGCCGCGGCCGACACGTCCCCCGTGCCTGGCCCCGAGCCGCGCCCTGCGTCGCAACTTCTTCCGGATCTTTGTATTGGAAACGGCGGGTTGCATCTCACCTTCCCCGCCGCCGGCACCGCCGTGTGCGGGCTGATGGCTCAGGTGCGGGAGCGGCGCTTGATCGCTGCCCTCGTCCATGCCTGGGCTGTACCCCCATCCACCGCCCATCCGTCGCCTCGCATGTCCCAACGGCGTGCTTCCAGCAGACAGCGCGACGCTGCAGATATGAGCCAGATACAGTAGTACTTTGTATGGCAATCCCATGCGGCGCAGGTGTTCAACCGCCTGACCGGCAACGCAATGCGCGGGCTGCCCCGCGCGCCCGGCCTGCTGCCCGAGGGAAGCGCCGATGACGTCACCGTGGCGTCACCCTTCCTCGTGCGGGTGACGCCGGACGGCCCGGCGGTCTCGACGGTCGAAGATCTCGTGCGGGAGCTGGAGGGTCAGGGCTACGAGATCGAGATCACGCTGCGGTCAAACATAACCAGCTTCAGCTACGGTCTGAGCGTCAGGGCCGAGGACGGCGGATGGCTGCAGGTGCCGATCGCCTACCCCCTGCGCACGGGCCTCTGGGCGGTGAGCGGCGAAGGCAGCAGCTGCAGTGGACAGCGTGCACATGCAGGGGTGGGGCCGGCGGTCTTCACTGCAGACGACAGTTCGTGGCTCCAGAAGAATTCATTGGCACTGCTCCAGGGCATACCTGCGGTCGTGAAGGCCTGCGAGCCGCGCCCACGTTCCCAGCTCCCGCCCGCGTGCCCCATCGCCGCGCCCCCGCGCCCGCCCGCGGCCGCCGCGCTTCCCTGTTTGCAGCGCGACGAGCGCGGCCGCACGCTGGACGTGCTCACCCTCATGCCGCACGCGAGCGTCGTCGTCAGCGTTACCGGCGGCGGGCCCGGCGGCCGCGGCGGCGGCGACAGCGGCGGGCCCGACAGTGGCGGGGGCGGCGGCGACGGGGCCGGCGGGGACGGCGGGCTGCTGCCGGATTTTGCGCTGGAGTGGTGCCTCAACATAAACGGGTTCACAGGGTGGGGCTCCTACTCCTGCCTCGACCGCGCGTGGGCCGCAGGCGCGCCGTTCCAGGTGGGTGGAAGGCGGGGAGGCGGCCAGGTGGCATGACTTGTTGCTGCGCTCCGCTCCGCGCAAACCTTTGGGGCTTTTCACACATCTGGTGCTGCTGCGGGGCCGGGGCCATGGCCCAGGCGAAGGCCGGGCATGCCGGCGGCCGCCCATCCGCGCCGGCGCTGACGCTCGCTGACATCACACGGGCTTGTGCGGGCGCTCGTGCGTCCGCTGCGCGCAGACCCTGCACAACTTGGGGGACCTGTCGGCGGCGGCGGCGCGGCAGCGCGCGGTGCGCATGCTCACGGCGGCGACAGTGGTGGTCAACGCGGCGGGTCAGAGGGACAGGCTGCTGTTTGGAGGTGAGTGTGTCTGTGTATGTGTCCTGTGTATGGGAACGGCTGTTTGCGTGTGACTGTGTGTGTCCGTGTGTGGCATGTATGTGCGTACGGCTTTTTAGAGGTGAGTCTGTGTGTGTGTGTGTGTGTGTGTGTGTGTGTGTGTGTGTGTGTGTGTGCGCGCGCGCGCACGCGCAAGAGTCTGTGTGTGTGCACGTGCATGCGCAAGAGGAGGCCATCGGGCTGTTGGGTTGGCCTTGATATTCTCTGACAACTGCTACACCCTGGATCGTCTTCATTTAAACGACCTCGTATGCGCTCGTTCGCCCCTCCGCCTCTGCCAACACCAGCGGCGCGCCCCCAACCCTCGAACCCCAGCTCACCGTTAACGCCGCGCGCGGCAGGCTACGGCTACCTGGGTGTCTGCCGCCCCTCCAACTTCCAACACCAAGCAACGCGCCCCCACCCCCCCGCCGCCCCGCTCACCCGCATTTGCGCGCCGCAGGCTACGGCTACCTGGGTGTCTGCCTGGACAGCGCCGCCGCCATCCAGCAGGCGCTGACGGGCGGCTGCAGCCTCTACCCCCTGATTCTCGGAGGCGACGCGAAGATGGGGCTGATTGCCGCCTACCAAGACGCGCAGGCGGCATCGGCGGCGACGGCATCCGCGGCGGGACTGGGAGAGGCGCGGGGCGATGCCGCTGGCGGCGGTGGTGCTGGCTGCGACAAGCACCACCTGCGGTCGCAAGGGCAGCAGCCGCAGCGGCAGCAGCAGCAGCAGCAGCAGCAGCAGCGTCCCCAGACGCGACCTGAACAGGCGGACGGCGCGGCCGCCATCAGGGCGGACGGCGCCGGCGGCGGGGGCGGGGCCGCAGCCGACCGCTGGGAGTATGCATCAGAGGCGGCGGCGCTGCAGGCGGCGGTGGCGGCGCTGCCGTGCGACGCGATACAGGAGCCGCGCCGCGCCGCCGACGCGGCGCGGCGCGCGCTCGCGTGCCTGCCGGAGCGCAGCGCGTTTTCGTGCGTCGGGGCGTGCAGGGCGGCGCTGCGGGCGGCGCGGGACGCGGCGGAGCGCCTGTGCCCGGGCGGCTGAGGGCAGGGGGGAGGGGGGATGACGGGCTGGTAGGTGTGGTTTTTCCTGTATGTGCCGGGGGTGTCCCTTAGCGGAGGCTGTGCCTCGCTGCTGGCAAAGCAAAGCAGTGTCTATTGTCGTTAATATCTTTTGCCGCGTCCGCCACAGCCAGACTCATCTGGGAGGCGGCTGCCGCCGCGGCCCCGCAGGTCACCGCCCCCGTTGCTGAAGGGTGGGCAGGGCAGGCGAGCGCGCAAGCGAGTCCAGCATCCTGCATTGTATTCGGGGTCCTGACCGCTGATCCTTACAATACGTTTGTTTTACAGGGAATCGAGGTATTCCAGGGGCAAGCTGTGGGTTCTTGTTGGTCCAAGGAGGCGCAGGTCTCCCCTTCCTTCACAGCATGCTGGAGGCCTCAGACCATGGATTCCTCGGCACTAGGATTCATCTTGCATTGCCCCATGCTACGTTTCCACGCTTTGCTGGCCAAACCCTACCCTCGTGATTTTCAAACGTGCTTGTGTCATTACAATACGGATGTTGCTATGATGACTTTATCAACTTGCGCTTCGTCCGATTTTTTGCGCCGCGCCTGAACCTCCGCCTGTGTGCATGTGACGCACCTCACCCGGTGAGTCACAACTCGTCGATGCCGCATGGGTTTGGTTCTGCCGCACAACCGCTGGGATCGTAGGGCGGATGCGGTGTGCAAGGAGCAAAACATCACCATGATGAGTAACTTTCAGTACAGACGCGACAGTTGGTGCGCGCAGTTGCGGGAGCAGTGACAATTGTGTGAGCGGAAGTGACATCAGCGGTGTGCTGCGCTGGCGGCAAACTCATCGGGGCCAATCACAAGGGGGCTTGGTGTTTGCATTATTATCATCAGATTAAGTTTCAACCATTCAAGTCACGGCGCAGCCACATGGACAACGAACAGCAGCACACTGAGGATGGCGGGGTTGGTGCTGAGCGGGCATACACTAGCCTGGACCAGGCAGCAGCCGTGTCCCAGGGCACAGACCTGCTTCAATTGTACGGTGCGCATTCATTCGATTGCTTGCGGCAGGCCCATTGCTCCTCGCGACAGCAGCAGCACCGATCTCGTGAGGCACAGCTCCCGTTGAATGCCCGGCAGCTGTGTGTATGGTACCATTCGATACGGTGAAACCGTCGTGTTCTCATATATGTGTGTATCGCAGATTTCAAACTTACGGGGCAGGGCCTCACCGCCGGCGCCAGCGCGCACCCGCTGCCCCAGCCGGGCGCACCCAAGGTGCTATGGAAGCCCCCCACCGGCGCCGGCACCAGCGACGGCGACACCGATGACGCCGCCGACGACACCGCCGCTAGCGCCAGTATGCGCGACCAGGGGCACGCCGGCGCGCTTGAAGCCCCGATCACGGCTGGAGTCTCAGCCGGCGGCGGGGG
>NW_014009761.1:0-2798 GCF_000611645.1 Monoraphidium neglectum
GGCATGTGCCTGTTGCTTGACGGGAGCGGCAAGGATGTGTTGCAGTATGTACGCTTGAGTTGCCGCATTTGCTGCCGCTGCCCCTGGCTGCCGCCGCCGCTGCGACGCCAGCCGCCCAAAGCACGGCACGGTTGCAGGCCCAGGTGCTGCTTGTAGAGATCTGTTTTTTCATGGCATTCTGAATTTGCAGCATTCATCCAAGGAAGCGTGCGCCTTAAAACAGGCAGACACCTGCTTTCAGGGCAGGCGCCCGCGCGCTGGGCAGCTACTGTTCACGCATGCCACCACGAGCGCATGCGCATGCGCACGCCGCTGCTGAACGCCCCGTGCTCAGCTGCTGCATGCGCACGCGCACCCTGCCGCATGTGCATGGCATGCAACAGCACGCTGTGCATGCCGTATGCCATGCAAGCAGTGCGCCATGCGAGCCGTGCGCCATGCGAGCCATGCGACATGCGAGCCATGCGCGATGCGAGACGTGCGCCATGCGAGCCAAGCGCCATACGAGCCTTGCGCCATGCGAGCCATGCGACATGCGAGCCGAGCGCACCATGAGGTAGTTGGTGGGCAGGCCGCTGAACATGAAGGGCAGGTACAGGTTTTTGGTGGGCACGATCGTGTACCGCCAGATCTTGTTCAGGAGGTTCTTGCTGGTGACCTTGCTGCCCTCGTGGCAGAGCTGCGAGAACGGGATGTCTGGCACGCCCTCCAGCGCGGCCGCCGGGTCGGCGGTCAGCATGGGCCATGAGGAGGGGGACGGCAGGCCCTGCGCTGCCGCTGCGTTGTCAGCATGCCCCGCGCCGCGGCTGCGGGCCGGCTTCTGCTCCGGCGAGGGCGGGATGCTGCGGCTGCGCAGCTCCATTGGGGGGCCGCTGATGCCTCTGCATGCGGAGAGTGGGCGCGGTGGGCCGCGGTGCGGCGATCATGTGCGAATGCACGCTGATTGCGTGTACTGCGAACGGCGTCCAGTGCGCTAGCTGAGCATGTTGCCGCAATGATGCTGCTGCATGCCCCGGCTATCCAGCGCCAGAACGCACCGATCAGACTTCAAGAGCCGTCTGGTCCGCTGGAGACTCTACTGCAGCTGCCGTGAGGCCCGGCAATGGTTCAAGTTCGAACGCAAACCGTCCCGCTGATCTTGAACGCTGGATAGGTGTGAAGATACTTTCGGCGTATCTGACGAATCCAGCCCACCGCACGGCGATCCGCTGTCGAAAGTCTGGATGGCGGGTGTGAACGGGTGTGTGCTTGATCACTTTGAGCAACAAGAGTCCGGTCAGAGTACACAAGCCACACCTCAGATACGCATTGATAACGCAAACCACATGCTGCACGACTATAGTACCCACCCGCCGTGGCACCCGGCCGCCCCGACCACGCTGACGTGCCGCGCCGGGGGACCGCAGGTGATCAGGTGAGGGGGGCCTCATCCCTGCCCCAGGTAGCAGGAGCGGTCGACCGGCTTAAAAGTGTGGCCTAATGGCATTTCTTCAAACCTATACTTCATCCCATGCAAAGGCTGAGCTGAACGGAGCCTGAAGCTGCTTGCCTGCTTGGCTGGCTGCCTCCCAGCTGCACCAAGGACCGCACGCCTGCCGCTACCTGGCTCCAAGGCCCCCGCAACCTAATTCAATCCTGTGGCTATTACACAAGCCCTGTCTGCATGTGGCTGCACCAAGAACATACGTGGCAAGTATGCAAGCTTAGCAGTGGGGCCGTGTAGAGCTATGCAAGGGTAGGCATCTTGGAGGCGGGTGCTGCCACTTGCCAAACGGGCGACAAAAACGGGCAACCCACTGCCAATGCGACTGAGGAGAAAGTGGACTACAAAACAGATTGACATCCACCCTGCAGCCGCATGGGGCCGGAACCCCTGAAAATGCGGCGGCGGCAGCAGCAGCGGCGGTGCGGAAGGGCGCGCGTGCGGCCGCCGGGGGCCGTGCAAGCTGCAGATGCCAGATTGCCCAGGGTTGGGGGCGGCTAGGGGGAGGAGGGAGGCGGCCAAGTGCGGTTGCCTGATTGTAGTGGACGCAGTCTGCGGCGGTACTCGCGCGCCGAGGCACGCACCAGCACGGGTGCCCGCGTCACTCCCTAAACTGCTCTCCAACCAACTCGCCCTGCAGCGCAGGAAGAAGGGGTGTCGAGGCGTGCGTTGCGGCGGCGGCGGATGCATGGCGGCCAAGTATCGTGTGTGCGAATCGATCATGGCGCGCGCCCCTGGCCCGTCCCGCCGCCGCGTCTGGCCGCTGATGGGGCTGCCCTGTTCAGGCCCGCAGCTGCGCAGCTGCAAGAAGCAGCCAGCTGACAGCGCCAACCCCGGAAATGCAATCGCTTCCCGTACAATGTCGAGTCAATTACACACTGCTGTGTGAAGCAATCAGCCGACGCCACTTTTTGGAAAATGAATGTGAGACATGCCATGTTACATACATAGCATATACATATATAGCTCACCTCGTTGTTGTAGCGGTTGTAGTGCTCCCAGTCACCCGCGATGGGCGCCATCACCAGGTGGGCCGGCACGCCCAGCGCGGCCGCCAGCGAGGGCGCGCGCGGCGCGAGCGCGGCCACCACGCGGCGGATCTGGGAGGGCAGCAGGCGCGCCACCTGCGCGCGCGCGATCGTGGAATCGTAGGCGGAAGCTGAGGGGGCAGAGATGGAGATGCAGGCGGCTGCGGGGTGCTGGGGGCGTCGTGTTGGTATTTGGGAGGGGGACGGGGAGGAGGGGCCGCATCGGCAGGGCCAACGAGGTGCTGGAGGGGCAAGGGGCGTGGGGATGCAAGGCTTGTTCTCCTTGA
>NW_014009761.1:3269-5946 GCF_000611645.1 Monoraphidium neglectum
GCGTGGGGATGCAAGGCTTGTTCTCCTTGAGGGGGGGGGGCGTGAGTCTTGCGACCGGCTGCACAAGCAAGGAGTGACTTTGCTGTAAAGAACAGCGAGCACAGCGCGGCCTCAACGAATACCCTCAAATGGGGGGGGTGGCGCGAACCAGCCGGGAAACGCAACATTTGGCGCCCCAGCCAGCAAATCCGACATTCCCCCCATGAAAACAACATCCCCCACCTTTGGGGGCAGGAGCTCCATTGACAGGAACCAGGCGAGGTCGTTCTCGACGCAGCTGAGCCCAAACAGCGCCACCAGCGGCGCTAGCAGCTCCGCGACGGCGGGCTGGGCCGCGGCGCCGCCGGCGCCGGCGCCGGCGCCGTCGAGGGCGCGCAGGCAAGCGTCGAAGACCTCGCGCTCTTGGGGGCCATTTGTGTGTGTGTGGGGGGGGGGAGGTGTGTTGGTGAGGGTGACAACAAGGATGTGTTTTGAGGTAACCACGGGTGGAATCATCGCGATTGGTGGGAAATCCTAATCGGGGTTGAGGATTAAGATCCGGCAGGCTCAGCTTGGGGGAACTCGAGGGGGGGCGGTGCGTGGATATCGCAGGGGGCCGGCAGCCCCCGTGCCGCCACTGCAATTTACACGCAGCTGCGACCGCACGGCAAAGCGGATGGGCCTGGGGGACGCGTCGCGCCCAACGCCGCCGCCGCGTAGCTGCCGCGCACCTGCGTAGGCCTTGGCGGCGCCCTGCACCTGGTCGCTCTGCGCCTTCATCCACTCGTCAAACGAGCCGCCCGGCGGCGCGGCGCGCATCGCCAGCGCGAGCGCCCTCAGCAGCCGCGCCTCGCGGACCTGTGGGGGAGGGGCAGGGTGGGCGGTGGGCGGCGATGAGGTTGCGGCGCGAAGGGGTGAAGGGGATGAGGAGGGATGGGGGCTCAGGATGTGGTTTGGGGAGGGGGGGCTGGGGCCCAGGGGGCGGCGGGTTCCTGCTGCCCACGCAGTATAAGTTAGGGACATTTTGGTTGCCGTGCCTTCCGCCACTCCATTTGCGATTGTCCAAAGCAATCTGACAAAGGCCTCTTCTGAAAAAGGTCTCGGAAAGGTCTGGGCCGCCTCGAGTCCCCCGCCAGCCCCGCGCAGCTTCCCTGCTCACCAGCAGCAGCTTCCTCACGGCGTCCATGCACAGCGGCTCCCCGAGCCCTGCAGCCCCCAGCGCCACCGCCGCCGCGGCCGCCCCGCCGGCGCCCCCGCCGCCCGCGGCCTGGGTGCCGCCGGCGCCCGCGGCCGCGCCGGGAAGGGGGGCGCCGGAGGCGGCGGCGAAGCGGGCGGCGAGCTGGGAGGCGGCGGTCTCGGCGGAAGCTAGGCGGGCGGCCACCGACGGGACCTGGAAGTGCGAGAAGCAGGGTTTCAATAATCTCATCGATCAAGGCTGCGGTTGCATGTCGGGTTCTGATGCATGCGTGGGGGGATGTGGGGAGTCGAAGGGCAGCTTGGGAAGGGGTCGTGAGCCGCCTGCTGATGTCATGCGGACGTCACATGCTGATTTGCGCAAGTGTCATGCGGCGTTCCGAACGCCGCATGACATGGAGTCCATGCTGATGTCATGCTGATGTCATGCTGATGTCATGCTGACAGTGGTCACCCTCCCCTGCCGCCCCACCTGCATCATGGAGAGCAGCTCCTTGGAGACCTTCTGCATCAGCACCCTGAGGGAGTCGGTGTGCGCGTGCGCGCGTGTGTGTGTGTGTGCGCGCGCGTGTGTGCGCGCGTGTGTGTCGAGTTCGTGAGTGCGTGCGTGTGTGTATGTGTGTGAGAGAGAAAGAGAGAGTCGGTGTGCGTGCGTGCATGCGCGTGCGTGTTGTGCGTGTGTCTGTAAATGCCTCTCTCTCTGTGTATGTGTGTATGTGTGTTTGTGTGTTTGTGTGTGTATGTGTGCGCTCGCGCGCGCACGTGTATGTGTCTCGCATTCCGTAACCATAAACCCCGGACTCCCAGCCTCCCTGCCCGCCCTGCACCCTCCCCCCCCACCTGTTGTCGCCCTCGGCGGTCATGCCCGCGTGGGCAAAGCCGAGCAGGGAGCCGAAGCGGTTGACACTGAGGTAGCCCTGGGGCCAGCGCGGAGGGCAACAGGATTGAGAAACCTAGATACTTGGCAAAATATCTGATTGGTACCAAAAGAGCACACACACACACACACACACACACACAACGAGAACACACACAGAGAGGGTGTGTTCCGCGGGCCAGCAGGACAGGTGGGGATGTGCTGCGTGGTGGGCCAGGCGGGCGGCGGTTGCTGAGGGTAAAGGCTTGGTGGGACAGGGTTAGCGACCACGGCGGGCGCCGCGCGGTGGTGTGAGTGTGTCGCAGGAGGGGTGCCGACCGCACCCCTCAGCGCCAAGGCAGAGGCAAGGATGCGCCCGCGCCCCCCTCGCGACGCCGGCAGCGGCGCCCCCAAACAGCCCTAAAATCCGCCCCTCTCGAGCCCCGCAAGCCTCGCCCCGGCCTGCCCCTTCGGGCGCCCCCCCTCCTCGCCCAGGCGCGCGGAGGGGCCGCGGTCCGGCGCTCGCCTGGCCGCCGCAGCGCTCGCGCGAGGTGGTGACACAGGTCTCCGCGTTCCAGGCGCAGAGCGGCTTGATGGCGCAGCAGAGTACGACGATCTGGGGGATGGGGTTGGGGGTGGGATTGGGGG
>NW_014009760.1:0-3949 GCF_000611645.1 Monoraphidium neglectum
CACCTAGCCACCCCCCCCCCCCGCCCACCATTAGTCGCCGGCCGATGCCGCGGCCGCGCGCGCTCTCGCAGACCCTGAGGCCGGATATGAACGCCGTGCCGTCCCCACGGTGGTGGGCGCAAACTGGGGCGGGGTGGGACGGGTTGACGGACCAGGGTGGGCGGAAGGGGTGTGTGCTGGCGCCGGAAACATACAGCGTGCGAGAGTGCGAGGAGGTGTATGTGCGACCCAGATTAAGCACCAGGGTTGGTCGTGGGATGAAGCACCAGGGATGAAGCACAAGGGTTGGTCGTGCAGCGTCAACGCGGCTTGCCTTGACTGCCACCAGTGCGGTGCCGCTGCATGGCTGCGTTTCAGGCAATGCACAGGGCTTCCGTTACTGCGCTCCTCCGCTGTGAGGCTCACCTACGCCCAGCAAGCGCCGCTGCGAATGCCCCTGGCCAGCGCCGCCGCCCGCCCCTTGCCGTTGGCTGCGCGCGCCGGCTGCGTCCTCTGCGCATAAGATGACAGTCTCTGCCGTGTCAGCCCACTCCCCGATGACACGGGGCAGGTAGTCCGTGCCGCCATCTACAGAGGGGGGCGCGCCAGGGGCCGCAGCGGCCGCTCTCACACGCTGTCCTGGGCCACCGCTGCCTACTGCAGTAGACGGCAGGCCAACACACGCATCGCAGCACGTGCATTTGCAAGCGCTCGCCTCGTCTCCAGCACGCCCCAGACGCAGGGGATGAGTTGTCAGTGACTCACAGACTCCCTTGCAAATGCGGACGACCTCTTTGTAGTCCGTTGCGTGGTCATAAGGGCAAATCGCAAGTGGCGGCGCAGCATCCGCAGCCACTGCTAGTGTCTGCCCGCCCTCGACCACGACGGCTGGAGACGCGGCCCGCGCGGCCACCATCGTCGTGCGTTTGAGGTGGCGTTGCTGCCGCCTTGGGGCGAAGGGCGAGTGCGCCGACGAGCCGTGCAAGTGGTGCACCAGCATCCGGTGGCGCCACGCTGCCACTAGTCCGCTGCACCTGATAAGACATCAGGGGTTTATACACCCAGCAAACATCAGCTTGGGAACACATGATGAGGCGCTGCTCCTGCATGATTGTGGGCAAAGCCGCTCTGCACCACCCACGTCGGTGCTGTACACAAGCACGAGTACAGCAGACCACAACACTTATGTAGCCCTGACGTATACACCTCACAAACACAGCACGTGTAAATCAATAGATAAAGCGCAACCTACCAGCGGTCGTCCACACGCGCTCTCGCTGTCGACCTATCACTGCGTCGACCTCTAGGCTAGAGCTGTGCCCGTGCTTTCCTCTTACGTCACGGCCTATCGTTATACATATGATAAAACTTGATTAGATGAAATGCGTAGACCATGTCGTTCAAAACGCGGCCACCACGCGGTCTGTCGCTCTGCCTCCCGAAGTCACCCCGCACTCTGAGGTCCTTCTAACGCGCAAGACGAGCTTAGTGTTTGTGCGAAAAGCCATTTGAGTGTTTCAATGTGCAATTGAACCGATACATGCAGCAGATCAGGGGCAGATTCATCCATCTTTTTGTCCTGAACACGTCTTGTTGATAATCAGGCCAAGCAGACGGAATGGCGCTTTGCTGCAGCACAACATCCTGCTGCGTCTCGTCGTCGAACCGCGCTGTTGCGCGTGCGGCGAGCAGGTGTGCATGGCGAACAGCGTGAGCTCAGCTCATGGCGCAGCTCAACCCCATCGCCCCTCGCCCATCACAGCGTCAGAGTGCATGCTCGCGCCTGGCTTGCGGCCTGAGCACATCATGCTCGTGCATGTGCAGGCCTGCCCCACTGGCACGGACATCATCACGTGTGCAGCGGCGGACACGGGCGGCACCGGAGGACGGCGGCGAGGGTGGGTAGGGGCATGGCACGGGTGCCTTGAAGTAGCCCAGAATGTGACGGCACAGAAGCTGATCAGTGACAGCAAGTGCTGATTTACTCCCACACAGCATGCTGATGCACGGCCAGCCAGCAGCACATGTTGCGAGCAGGGTCAACCCATGATTGAGGGCTGCCCCTCAACCCATGTCCCCAACACTCTGAATCTGCACGTATTCCCACGACCCACTTACTTTAAATCTGCAGACCTTTCAGGACTATTGAAAGACCTGGAGCGCTTCCAGCAGCGCTCCGGGGCCAGCGGCAGCGGGCCCTCTGCCAGCAGCGGGGCGCCTGCAAGTGGCGTTGGGGGTGCGCCCGCCAGCAGCAGCCGTCCGGCAGCAGGCCAGGGCGCGGCGGAGGAGCCATCCCCCTTCAAGGAGGCGTTGGACAAGGTGTGCTCGGCCTGTGGGGCGGCGTAGCAACAGAGCGCCAGGACAGAGAGACGGCAGAGCGCGAAGGGCGTGCCTGCAGAGCATCTGTCGGGGAAAACGCAGCGGCGGACCGGCTTCCACAAGCGAGCCCGCTTGCCAATCTTGTCGTGCTTGCCTTGCATATCCTCCACCAACTCAAGCATCACTCTCGCTGCCCATCACACCAACCGGTTTCAATCCAACCAATAGCTGCTCATAGCGGACTTCTTCCTGGTGCTGGCGATCCTGGGCTGGCTCGGGCTGGGCCTGGGCGTCCAAGGCGCGCTGCACAGCTCGGTGCTGCTAGACGCCTGGTACCCGCTGTGGCCTCTCGTTTTTCAGCCGGCAATTGGCGTACTGATGCTGGGGGCGCTGGTGTCTGGCGGCCTCGGCTGGCTCAAGGAGCAGGAAGAGAAGAAGGGGGACTGATGAGCGCTGGGGAGGGGTTTGCTTTTGGCTGTTGGGGCAGGCAGCAGGAGCACGCTGTGATGGCGTCAGGTCGCGCCGCTTTCAGCCTCAGCGAAGGTGGCAGACACGCTGGGTTTTGATACGTATGACAAGGTAACTCTCAAAGCAACGCCTCATGATAAAGCGGTGGTGACGCGCACCTTTGAAACGCTCTGCCTGTCAGGCGTGGATGACATCAGGCCAGCCCGCAGCTGTCAGGACTACCCCAGCTGTTTGCAAAGAGGAAGCTGAATGCGTCACACTGTGCAAGGGCGGCACGCGTTCCTTGGGCATGGGCAAGGCGTGTGTGCGGTAGGGACATGAGATTAGCCCATTGCAATTGTCAGGTTCGCGGCAGGTTCTTGCGGCCGGCCGTAGCCCCTGCGCTGGCATTGTCGGCCTGTCAATTCATCAATTGAGGTGTGATTTACCCTTTCATAGGCATTTCGTGCCCAGAAGTGTCGCAGTGGCGTGGGACTCCTGCGGGACTTCTAAGGAGAAGCGGTCGCACAAATGGCCCTCTTCCAGGCCGGGGAGACCCTGGCGTACGCTGGACTGTCCGCTATGGTGCGTTGAGTGCGATGGCGGCCACGTGTGAGATGATCGCACGAGACTCTCACGTGGAGGGCCTTGAGAGCATCAAACGTGGCGTAAAGTATTGATACCGATACACTTATTTGATTGCCGCAGGGCGGCTCCCTGAAGGCTGCTGCTCCTGCAGTGCAGCACCTGATCCGTGCCGCGGGACCAGCTTTCAGGCGCTTTGCATCACAACCGGATTCGGATCATGGTCATGACGATCATTCTGCATCGGCGCCGTCTTCACTGCAGCAGTCGGTGAGCGGCGGCTTTGCTGCCCGACGCATCACGCGCCATGAGCGCGCCAGCGAGGACATGATGCACCATCGAAAGCATTTGGACGCAGCTTGGTGCCTGCAGCTGCACATGATAGCGCCGCTCACGGTTTGCCGCTGTGATGCTGCGCTTGTGCAACAAGGGGCGTGGTCGCCTCTGCATAATTGGACCATCCACTCGCACCGTTCTGCGCCGACTAGCAGCTGAGAACAGCAAAGCGCCGACCCCAATTTTTCAAAATCCCGCCCCTTTATGCCCCATCACCTCTCACACCTCTCAAGCCCTCCACCTGCATCTACCCGCCCCCCCCCCACCCGGTTCTCCCCCTCCC
>NW_014009760.1:4117-5639 GCF_000611645.1 Monoraphidium neglectum
CCCGCCCCGCCCCCACTCGGTTCTCCCACTCGCGAGCCTGCACTTCCTACCCCACCCCCTCACCAACAATTCCACTGACCTGCTCTTTCCCCCAACCCTCCCCACCCCCGTCCCCTTGACCACAACCGCAGTACATTGACAGGGAGGACCATTTCGGCGCCCACAACTACGCGCCCATCCCCGTTGTCCTGGAGCGCGGCCAGGGGGCGTTTGTGTGGGACGTGGAGGGCAAGCGCTACTTTGACTTCCTGTCGGCCTACTCGGCCGTCAACCAGGGCCACTGCCACCCCAAGGTGCGGCCAGGGGCTCGGGCCGGCGGCACGCGCCCCAGGGAAGGGGCGGGCGTCCGTCGGCGCCCGCGCCGGAGCGGCGCGGGGGCGGCGCGCTCGAGCGGGCGCGGCCGCAGGCTGACCGCAGCGCAAGGCGCGCCCCAGTGTAGCGGTCGTCGACAGCTGTCCCAGGCCGTGCCCATCCCCCACCTGCCAACTGCCTCCTTGCGCCCCCTCAGATCGTGGATGCCCTGACGCAGCAGGCTGGCAAGGTCGCCCTCACGTCTCGCGCCTTCTACAACAGTGGGTGGCGCGCGCAGGGCGCGCCGGAGGGGCCGCGAGCAGGGGCGGGGCCGCTGTTTGCAAACGGAGGATGAAGCTGGTGCAGGGCGCGCGGCGCCGGGGCCGGGCGATGCGGGGGGCTTGACCTCGATGGCGCTGCCTCTGGCGCGCCGCCCTTGCGCGGCAGCTGCTCTGGCGCGGCAGTTCAAGCGCACGGGTGCTGCAGACCCGGACGCGTCCCGCCCCACTCATATCCCTCGCCGCTTGCTCCCAGCCCCCTGCTCCTGCTGGCCCAGCCACCCCTCGCCCCTCCTCCCCCTGGCCTTTCCTCCCCCTCGCCCCTCGTCTCCCTGGTTCTTGTTGACCCTCCTGCTCCCCCCCTCCCGCCCAATCCGCGCCCAGACATCCTGGGGGAGTACGAGGAGTACATCACCAAGCTGTTTGGCTACGACAAGGTGCTGCCCATGAACACGGGCGTGGAGGGCGGAGAGACGGCCTGCAAGCTGGCCCGCAAGTGGGGGTACGACGTCAAGGTGTGTGGGGTGGTGCGGCGCGGGTCTGCGGCTGGGCCGCCAAGCGGCGATGGGAGGGCAGCGCACTGCGGGCAGCGGGGGCGGCTCGGGCTATGGTTGCTGCGGGCGAGGGGCTTTTGATCTGGCGGGGCGCGCTGGTTGTCGCGGTATGGCGTTTGAGTTCGCTTACGAGGGTGGCGCCTTGAATGCGCTGAGCTGCTGCTTTGTGCGGGCTGCTGCCCCCCGTGGGGAAGCAACAAGCACCACGCGCACCTGACGAGAGCTGCAGGGCAGTAATGTTGGCAGGGTATCAGCGGCCTCCGGAACGGTGCGCCGATTGTCGCCCCCTCTCCCCTACCCCACCCCCCTCCACTGGAACGATGCACCGATTGCCCCTCCTCTCATCCGCACCCCCCCCTTAAAACACACACACACACACACACACACACACACACACAC
>NW_014009759.1:0-4119 GCF_000611645.1 Monoraphidium neglectum
CGCGGACGGCGCGACCAGCTCAGACTTGGCTGCGGCGGCGGCAGCGCGGCCATTCGCGGTGATGCCCTGCTGCGTGTTCCCCCGCCGCTTCCCCTGGCGGCGGCGGCGGCTGCCCGACGGGTCCGAGGCGCCGGTGGTGATGTACAGCGAGTTGGTGGAATACCTCGTGCAGAAGGGGGCGCCCCTGGGCGCCGCCGAGGCCGTGCTGCCTTTTGAGGGGTGCAACCGCGTGGTGTGGGCGCGCGGCGGCGCGCAGGCGGCGAGTGAAGAGGTGTAACTATTGCTGACGCCTGTGTGCCAGGAGGGAGCCCAGCGCGCTTGTGCCACAAGGGATCGCGCCTGCCAGATCACCATTTGATGATGCGACGCGATCTGAGTCACATCAATGGACCCTCGACGATCACATAATTAATTGAATCACTGCATGATTATCTGTTGAAAGTTGTCTTGTTGGATGACCGAGTATAGCATGGACGTGCGCTGTGCAACACCCGATGACATCGCTGATGTCATGCTGACTGTGCACGTGGCTCGACTCACCCGCGCGCTGGGATGAAGGAGCCGCATCCCGTTTACCATCGTATTCAACCATCAAACAACGCATCTCAATACACAATCATCCAGCGTGCAAATGAATATTCAGATCACCACGCGGACGCAGCCGGCCCCGCGCCAGGGCCGCCCCCGTCCGGAAGTCGCGAGTCGCCCTCCACGCGCGCCGGCCTCGGCGCGCTGCCCCCGCCCCACCGCGACGCGCCGCGGCCCCGAGGAGGTCGAGCAGCCGCTGCCTCTTGCCCCCAAGCCTAGCCCAGAGGCTGTCGACGTGCGCCGCGAAGCCAACGCGCCGCCGCCGCCGCCTCGCGCCGGCGCGCGCACGCGCCCGTGCTTGGGGCCGCCGCTGCCGTACGCGCCGCGCCGCGTTCCCTGTTCGCCTGCATCACGCTTTCCAGGCCCAGCCAGCCCCTGGAGATATTTTTAGATATCTATATACCATTTGAGCAGCCCATACCATGTGCGCGGCCCAACCAACCAACCGCCGGGCTCGCAGGCGTCTGGCGCGCTGTCCACAACCATCGGCGCGGTCGGGGGCGCCGCGGCCGGCGCCGCCGCGGGCGCACTGACGGGGACCGACCCCGTGGCCGGGGCGGCGCTGCTCGGCAGCGCGGGCGCCGCGGTGGGCGCGGTTGCGGGTGGGTCGGGGCGCGCGACTCTCCTTTTGTAAGGGGCCTTGCTACTTTGCTCCCGCCTGCTGCTTTCGAGTGGTAGTATTGGCACGGCGCCACGGCTGCCTGCGGCAAAGACACTGGAGACCCTTTGAACCCTTGGACAAGCGCGCAGGAGGGCAGCGCATGTCGTCTCAACACCACCTATGCCCTGCGTGCCTGCCGCCGCCGCCCGCCGCCCGTCCTTCACTGACCGCTGCCGTGCAGGCGGCGAGCTGCTGAGCCACCCGAGAGCCCACACAGACCCGAGCGCCGCGATCGGCGCCACCCTCGGTGGCGCGGCGGGTGGGTGGGGTGCGGTGCTCCCGCCTTGACATGTGATCTACAGTCTGTGATCTGTGACATGTGATTGGAAATCAGTGACCTGGGCTACTAGCCGGTGGACTGCTAGCAGGCCCGCGCTTCACTTCGCAGCCCAAGAGCCTTCGCTCGTCAGCCCCCCGACCAGCAGGGGTCTGCTGACAATCAGGCACCAGCATGAGTCACCAGGCCCCTCCCTAATGAATTGCGTGGCGGATTTACATCCTCCTACGCCGTGTCTTCCAGGAAGTAAGCATGACAGCCGTGCACACCCCGTCGCCTCGCCTTGTGTCGCATTGCAGGCGCAGCTGCAGGCGCAGTCCTGGGTCCGCTCCCTGCCCAGGCCGGCGCCGTCGTCGGCGGCGCTGCAGGCGCGGCCGCGGGCGCCGCGATAGGAGAAGCTGGGCGGGTGGCGAGGGAGGGGGAGGGGCGGGCGGCAGAGGGCGGGGGCAGCGGCCGTGCGGCGCAACCCCCGGCGCCGCAACAAGGACGCAGCAGGGACGCCCACAGGCCAGACCCAGGTGGGTGCACCTGCAGGCATCGGGTGAATACTCTGGTGGAATAACTTGGTGTGCAGACCTTGGTGTGCTGCTGGGACACGCGGCCCACCCCAGACGTGTCGGCGGATGCGTGTCATCATCGGCTGAGTCAGCCGGTATTCGAATGTCGGAATTGCGGTACGGCTGGTGAGCGACAGGCAAGGTTGGCTTGCATTAGAGAGGCACTGATCAGTCGATTGCACCTATCCCTTGCTCTGCTCCCCGGCCGCGCAGCCACCGTCGAGAGAATCCGGCAGGCGCACGCCGAGGGCCTGGTGGGGCCGGAGGACGCGTCGGCGCAGGACCGCAAGAGGGCCGGCCATGCCCAAGATGAGTAGATAGCTATATAATCAGCGGCGGCCGGGGCGGATGATGCAAAGGTGGCTGTGCACGGCCGTTCGCCTGGGGGTTTGTGGCATCCGGGGTTGGCCGCAGCATGATAGCTGGATTGCTTGCACCAGGGTCAGAGGATTTCTTGTTGTGGACCGTACCAACAGCTGCGCGAGAGAGGATGTGTTATCAAAGACAACCTCGTGCTGTCCCAGGCAGAGCTCACTCTCGAGGGGGGTATTTGAGGGTCTAGGGCGAAACGACACGTCGTCTTCCAACCACACTCTGGGCTTGGTGTAACCCAGCATCTCATTCTGTTGATTGTGCGCAATGGGTTACATCAGAACGGCAACGAGTGTTGTTTGTGTAGAGCGATCTACAGGTCAAGGCATCTTTCGATTGTGTCGGCATCGCAGCGGCTGACAGGTGCAACGACATTCATACACACCAGCTGTCTCAAAAATGGCTCGACTGTTGATCATTTCACAGCAACACGGGATTTGCGTATTTGCTACAGGGATGGTTGCTGCTCAAAGCGGTGGTTGATGCATGGTGATGGCTGTGGACAGCCACAGCTTTGAATGGGGGGTGCATCAAGCTATGCACCGACGGCTGTGCCGCAGACACAATGTTGAGATGATGTACAGAGGTGTTTGCGACAAAGTGAGTGTGATGAATTTTTCAAACGTGGCACCAAGAGTGCCTGGCAGGTAGACGCATGCGCACAGTTGCAAACCATTGTGCCCCGACTGGGCCAACTGGAGACGGGTCCCGCCACCTCAGCGCGCCCTGCACGTTCTGCAGTGCCAGCTGCGCCATCGGCTTCGGCGGGCCTTGCTCATCGCTCGTTGCAACAAACAGACCAACAGCAAACCAACATCACCGCCATCCCCTCGTGGCGCGGCCACCCTTCCCTGATCACGAAACGCACCCTCTCTTCAGCGCCACCCAGACTCAAAAGTCTGCCCCCTTGCGGGGGGCACGCCCCAGCCCCTCTTCGTCCTCCCCCTCCCTCACAGCCACCCACTCGCGCAGGCGCCTCACACTCTCCTGGACCACGCCCGCATCCACCTCCGCAAATGCAGCCTCCCCCGGGCTCCTCCCCCCTCCCTCGACACGCCCAACGATGGGCGCATCCGCCCCTGGGCCGAGGGGCTCGCTTGCGGGCGGCGGCGACGCGCCCGAGCCGCCGACGCCGCCGGCGCGCGCCTCGCCGTATGTAGGGTCGGCGGCATCGCCAGCCTGCGGTGCTGACGCCCTCGCCACCGCCGCCGCCGGCGCGGCCCCTCCCTGCGCCATCTGCCCTCGCATGCCGTGAGCACTCGCCCCAGTCACTGACTTTTGCAAGGCGGCGGCCGCGCCGACGGCCTGCACCGCGCTGTTGGGCGTGATGGATTTCACAGCCGCGGCGGCGGGGCGCGCCGCGTCAGCCATGACGCGACCGTGCTGCGCCAGCGCCGCTGCCCAAAAGGCAGCCGGCGCCTCCCCGTCCGCCGCGACAAGGTGTGCGCGCGTGCGCACGGCGCGGACGGCCTCGGCGGCAGACAGAACTTTGATCTCTTCGGCCGCGCGCTGAGCATGTTCGAGCAGCCGCCGCCGCGCGGCCGCGGACGCCGCCACAGCGCGCGCGGCGCTTGCGCCGCCCTCGACGCGCGCCGCACCGGGCGCCGGCAGCGCGGCGCCGCCAAAGTCCCCGGCAGCGCCGTCGCTGCGGAGGTGCGGCGGGG
>NW_014009759.1:4352-5705 GCF_000611645.1 Monoraphidium neglectum
CCGCCGTGACCGGCGGCGCGGGCGGCGGCGCGCTTGCGGTGGCCGTCGCCGGCGGCGAGGGCGCTGCATAAGGTTACGGCGGTCATGAACGCCTCGCGGGTGGCGGAGGAGGCCTGGATGACGGCGTTGTGCAGTGCGTGATTGGTGCCGGCCTGCAGGATGTGCCAAAGTTGGGTTGAATCGGGTGAGGTCTCACACGAGGGAGGTGTGAGTGAATGGGTGAGTGGGAGTAGGGGACCGCGTGAATGGATGTATGCATGCTGGTGAGCGGTTGCGCGAGTGCATGAGCGAGTCAACGAATGTGTGCGCGAACGCACGATAGCGCACACGATAGGGGAGCATGCAAGAGATTCTCTGCGGCTGTCGATGCGCAGGTGGCAGAGCGCTTGACAGGCGAACAAGCAAGCACTCCCATCTGTGGAAAGCCCCATGGCCCAACTTGTGATACTGTATGCAGGTTCACGAACTGAGCAACGAGAACGGGAAAAAGCGTTGACGTACAGTACCCAAAAACCTGCGCTAAAAGAGGCCCCCACCCATACAATGCGCACCTGCGCGGCCCCAAGCCGCTCGCGTGCGCCCCCCGCGGCCGCGCCGGCGGCCGCCATGGCACGCGACCCCGCGGCCTTAGCGGCGGCGGCGGCCCTGGTCGCGGCGCCGGACGCGTCGGCTGCCAGCTTTGAGGGCTCTTGACCCTGTAATTGAGAAAATGATAACTTGTTCGTTATTATGCATGTTTTCGTGAGCGTGTGAGGGAGAGAGTTTTGTGTCAGTTGAGGGCGGGGAGGCATTGTATGTTATGTATAGTCGGGGCGCCCAGGCGTGTAGCCCCGCAGGACTGTTTTGGCTGGGGTAGAGAGGACTCCAAGGGGTGCCGGCTGGGTGCCTCGATGGCTGCTGGCCTCGCAGTCGCAGTGGGTTGAGGGATGGGGGTAGGTGTGTGACGAGGCAACCGACTGCAAAAGTGGTTGGCCAGTTGCAACGGGGCGGCAGCACGCGGCTCTCAGGAGAGATTGAACGGCGAGTCATGGGGACGTGTGGCATTGAAGGGGTGCGAGGCTCGTTAGAAGGGTGGCTGAGGGGGTTGGTGATGCGGGGGCTTGGCGACGCGGGCTTTGACTGATGCTGAGGTTGGGTGATGCGGGGTTTGGGTGGACACAGATTACCCGAGAGGGGGCAGGGCGAGGGTCTGTGAACCGTAATTGATGTGGATGCTGAATTGCCCCTGCCAAATTTGCACAGCATGGATTATGCCAATACATGTGAATCTGACGCCTCACCCGGACGAAAAGCAGGTGCTGCCGGGGGCTGCCCATCAGGCGATCCACGAGGGCGCCGCCCGCGCCGCCCGCC
>NW_014009758.1:0-5471 GCF_000611645.1 Monoraphidium neglectum
CTTGGAGGGAGCGGGGGTGCGGGGTGTGGAAGGGGCAGCTGCTCACCAGGCTGAACTCGTCCAGCAGCTGCGCAACTGCTGCGTTGAGCGCGCGGAAGCGCGGCGCGGTGGACTCTGCTAGCCTGGGGTCGAGAGAGTGTGTGTGTATGTATGTGTACATGAATGTGTGTGTTGATGCCTGTTTTCAGCAAATATGTGACTGTGTTTGTTTGTTGGCGTGTGTGTGTGCATGCAAGTGTACATGCATGCGTTGGCACACAGGAACACACACACACACACACTCACACACACACACACAAACACAAATACACACAACCATGCACGCGTGCGCACCCCATTGTGCCCCACCCCACCTGGTCCTCAGCAGCGCTGGGTCTGGGATCAAAAACTCCTCCACCGCTCTCCGGTCCTCACACCTGCCGAGTCCAATGACGATGCAAAACCGCCTCGCAAACGGCCCCTTGCTAGAAAGCAGCCAATGCATCATACCCCATTCAGGGGCCGTCCGCGACACAGCGCGAGCGGGATCGCCCAGTCTAGCAGCGCGGCGGCGCGCTGTGCGGGAAGTTGCAGGAATGGGCCCGCGGCAGGCTCAAGCATGAGAGGGTGCGCCCCGCCCAACTCGGCTCTGAAGACAAGATAAGCGGGGCGCTGGCCCACGGCGGTTGGCCTGCTGCCCGCACTCACAAGTCCATTTTAGTCAGCAGGTTGATGTGGGGCAGCTCCAGCTTCACCATAGCTGCCAGCGCCTGCGGGGGGCGTTCGGGCGGGGGATGCTGAGGGGATGCGCAAGCCGGGGTGGAGGACAGCCTGGTCGGCCTCGCTCGAGGGCGCTCGACCGCCGGCGCGCGCCGCAGCTGCGCCGCAACGGCCGCCCCTCGCGGCTATCCCGGGCGCTGGCTGCGCGCGCGCCTGCGTGGGGGCCTGCTTGGGTCGCCGCGGCAGGGGTAGGGCGGTGGCGAGCGTCTGCTGATAAGCTCTGGACAGCAGAACGCTGTTCTGACACGCTCCTGGGTCCCGGCCTCCCTTGCAATGACAAGACACACACACACACACACACACACACACGCACACGCACACACACACGCACACACACGCACACACACCCACACATATACACACACACACACGCACCTGCATGGCCCCCGCAATGTACTTGGGTGCCTCAGTGATGAAATGGCAGTCCAGGCAGTACACCGCGCACACAGACCAGCCGTCTGCCTTCAGGAAGTCCACGAGTGATCTGAAGGCGCTGACGTGGCTGTACAGCTCGATCTGGCCTGGGGAGATCCAGGGTTTAGGAGGGGGGCCCGTCCGGCGGACGGCGCAACAAACCTGATTGAATGGGGCGGTGGTGCCCCGATTTGCAACCGACAGCTGTACGGTGCGAATGTTGAGTATCTGCAATGTTTCTTTGTCCACCCAAAATATGGGTCGCCGCACTCGCCTCGGCGGTCCGGCGCAGGCGCAACTCAATACGACTCACCGGGGCAGTCCATGACTCACCGGGGCAGTCCAGCACGAGGTAGTCCTCGTCCCCGTACCCCCCCAGCTCCTCCCCAAGCCAGTCATCCAGGTGGTCCTCCATGTACTCCATGGCAGCCAGCAGGGCGCTGTTTGCGCACCATCCCAAAGTCCATGCCATTTGCAGGGGCCAGGGGGGTGGGGTTGGGGGGCTCAGGTGAGGGCAGCATTACATTCCATGCTTGCTGGGTGGCAGCCTCCCACGCACGTCTGAGGCTCGGCGCTTGATTTGGGGGGCAGGCGTCGGTCGAAGGGCAGGCCATGGCTGATTTCCAGAGGCCTGAAAAGCACGCGTGTAGAGTGCCCTCTGCCTGCGGCCGCTGTGCAGGCCGCCGTAGCGACGCTCCAGGGTCGAACACGTCCCAAAGCCGCCCAACCGCGCCCACTTTCCTACAATAAGCGCATTCGCGACCCAGCCCCCGCTTGCTTTGCCTCCTCACACGCCCCTACCTGCCACCCCTAAGCCACTCAGGCAAACGCAGCCGTCACTCGGACGGACTGTTTGGTCACAAAGCAAGGGCTGTGTAGCAACCAAGGATTGGCTGTGCAGCCACAAAGGGATGCGTGGGCACCGGCGCGGCGCTCCACCCACCCGTTTGGCCCCAGCCCCATCTCCTCCATCACATCCTCCAGGCTGACTAGATCGCGGATGTCAATGGAAATCGGGTAGCCAAACGCCTCCGCCGCTGGGTCTGCGCGCGAGATCGAGGTTGTTTCGGGGCCAAGGATGGGGCGGGGCTGGGTTGGTGGGGCGCTCAGCGGGCGGTTGCGACCAGGGGCGGCGCAAGGGACGCGAGGGAGGTGTGAAACCGTGGGGGCAGCCAGGCGGGCCGCGCTTTGGACGGAATCAGTGGGGAACGGCGATGCCCTGCGAGTGAGGCGGAGGGGCCGCGGGCCGCCGGTGCGGCGGGGGCGTTTGAGGGAGGGCGGCCGCCGGCCGGGGTGCCGCGCGGCAGCGGAAGCTTCCGTGACGCTGCCTGTCAGCACTCACCTAGGTTGACGCAGTGGATGGGGCGCCCGATGGCCTGGCAATGGTTCCAGAGGTGCTCGCAGTATGTCGACTGAACCGAAGCGTTGGGGCATGGAACGGGACGGGGCGTGGCGTCGCGCGCGGTGCGAGTTGACGGAGGGTGACGCCACCGCTCAGAAATCGTGGGACAGTCGGGCGTGCGAGCCACGGCCACTGGCCAGCCTGCCTGTTTAAGCGGCAGCTGATTATCGGGTAGCCCCGCTGGCCCCGGTAACGCGGGGGCGCAGCCAAGCTGCCCCGGTCACTCAGTCCCGCTGCTGCGACTGCCACCGGCCGCGCTGCCGGCCACAGCGCGACGCCCGTGGACGCCGTGGCATTCAAAGCGTGCGCACCTTGCCGCAGCCTGCGGGGCCGATCACCAGCTGAGCGTACTTGCCCATGCCTCCCGCCACACCAGCCGCCGCGGCAGCAGCTGCCGGTGTTTTGTGCTGCTGCTGCTACTGCTGCTGCTACTGCTGCTGCTGCTGCTGCTGCTGCTGCTGCTGCCACCAGCCGCGGCTCCTGTTGCTGCAGCGCGCTGCAAAGCAGCGTGCTGCTGCTTTGGCGTTCGCCCTGGCTAGCCTGTGGGCTAACCTAGAAGCGTCTGCGGGCACGTTTTTTTCCTAGGGCTGGTCCTTCCGCGGCACGCGTCTATGGTGCTGCTGCGGAGATGCCTGATGAAAGTGCCCTGGCACACCTGCGTCACCGCAAGCGCTGCTGGAGCCGCCGACAAGCTGGCTGGGTGCACACTTTGCTGTGGGCTTGATTTGAGGAGCTATGGGTCAAATCAAGTCCCAAGCGACAGATTGCGGGCCGGAGGTGGTGGTTCGCAGGTGTGCTTGACACGGGACGTGCGCACTGACGACCGCACGCGCAGCAAGTGCCGTTTTTGCAGCGGCGGTGTGTCCGTTGTGTCGATCGTCAACGTTGCCACATCATAGATACAGAGGAAGGGCGTTTGTGTTTGTTTTCAGGATTTTGAAAAGGCGTACAGCACCGCTGCTCGACTGCTGCTCGGCACCCCTCGCGTCCCTTTCATTTGGTTCCGAGTCTGCACGATCACACACATCACATTCAACGTACACGTCTACATATTAGAACATAGGCTTGCGCGAGCGCACAAAACGTGATCTGGTCGCTTTCGTGCCTCACCACACTCTCTGTAGGGCAGGCCAGTGCGCTCAGAACGCCGGTGGCTGCCATGGCGGCAGCAGCCGTGCTGCCCGCGGGCAAGGTGCTGAGCACCATGGACGTGGACGCTCAACCTAGCACTTCGGCAGAACAGGAGGACCTGTACACGCGTCTCAAGACGCTGCAGCGGCAGCTAGAGTTTCTGGAGATACAGGTGCGCTTCCTAGGCGATCCATGGGGGCGTGAGAAGCACGGGATGGGGCGTATGCAGGGGTCGAGCAGCTCGGGATACTCGCCGATCGCTCCTTTCTCCCTGTTTGCAGGAGGAGTACATCAAGGAGGAGCAGAAGAACCTTAAGCGCGAGCTGCTGCGGGCTCAGGAGGAGGTGAAGCGGATACAGTCGGTGCCGCTGGTGATCGGGCAGTTCTTGGAGATGGTGGACGCCAACACAGGCATCGTCGGCTCCACAACGGGCTCCAACTATCACGTGCGCATCCTGAGCACGCTCAACCGCGAGCTGCTCAAGCCCAGCGCGTCGGTGGCGCTGCACCGGCACAGCAACGCGCTCGTCGACATTCTGCCGCCTGAGGCGGACAGCAGCATCTCCCTGCTGGGCGACAATGAGAAGCCCAGCATCACATACCAGGTGCGGCGCTAGCACGGCCCGCGCGGCCGGGCATGCAGCTGGCCGGCCGCTGCGGTTGGCTTCGGTTACGAGCGCGTCTGGCGCCCCGTGCAACTGAACGCCCTGCGTGCAGCCGCAAGCGCGCATGCATCGGCACCGCTGCCGCGTGCACCCTCGTCCGACCACCATGCTGCAGCCGCATGCCGCCCGGCGCCGCAGCTGGGCACACGGGGCCTGCACCCTTCACCCTGAGGCGCATGCGTGCACCCACTCCACCATCATGCCACCCCCACCCCTTGCGACGTTGACAAATCGACAGGACATCGGCGGCTATGACATTCAGAAGCAGGAGATCCGGGAGGCCGTGGAGCTGCCGCTGACGCAGGGCGACCTTTACAGGCAGCTGGGCATTGACCCGCCAAGGTGGGTGGCCCGGGACGTGTGGTCCAAAAAATTTGGGATGGGGGCGAGGGGGTGTGCCGCGGGGGTCGTCGGCTTAGGTGTGTGAGCGGTCGGTCGGTGGTGGCGAATGGTTGCTCATGGTGATTGGGATGCTGCAGTGGTATTGATGGTGTTTGATTATCAATTGTTTTCTTGGGGAGGGGTGCCAAAGTGTGGTAACCAAGGTGCCATTGTGCCGCGAGCGCTGCTGGGGTGGGCTTATGTGGTGCGCACCGCCAAGGCTGGGCTGGCGTCGCCTCCGATGTGTGCGCATCTTTGCTGGAGTCTCGCGCACGAGCGGCGACGATGGCAGAGAGGGACACGATGCGGCGGCGCTCGGGCCCGCGGCAGCGCCCAGGGGTGCACGTATTTGCGGCGCGCAAGGGGCGCTGCGGCGCGTTGGGGCCGCTGCGGGCGGCCGGGGGCCCCGCACAGCACGCCCGCCTCTGACCCTAGCGGGTTCGAGCAACGGTTGGGGGACAGCCAGCGCCGGCGCGCTGGCGCATGTGCGCGGGCGGGCGGCGCGTGGGGCCCTCTCCCAGACCCAAACGCCCCGCGGCGCGCCTCCGCAACTTGCAGCCTGCCGTGCGCCGCTGAAACCCTGGAGTCTTCATCATTTGAAAAATCGATTTCGAGACCATCGCCGTCCAGGGGCCTGCCGCCATCACCGCCAGTTGTGGCGGTCTCGGGTGCACGATGCTCCTCGCACACCCACCACCCCCTCCGCCTTTGCCCGCCCC
>NW_014009757.1:0-5469 GCF_000611645.1 Monoraphidium neglectum
GACGACGCTCGTCCCGCGCGCGGTGCTTGAGGCTCCCAGCCAGGTGGCTGTCTCTCTGCTTGGGTCGCGGGCCCCCTGGCACTGGCGACAATCCTGCAGCGCCCTCACCTTCAGCAACGCAAAAAGCGCTGCTTGTCCCCCCACCCCACCCCCCCCCTACCCCACCCCTACCCCCACACTGCAGGCAGCTCCCGAGAGTTCAGCGGGTGGCAGGCGGCGCCCGACAGCGCCGTGATGAGCGCCATCATGCGCCGCGCGCACCGCTTCATGCCGCACCTCTCCCCCGCGCTGCTCGACGCCGCGCTCAGCGGCGGCGGCCCGGTCGGCGGCGCGTCGGTGCGCGTGGGGCTTCGGCCCTACGCGCTCGGCGGCCTGCCCGCGATCGGGCCGGTGCCGGGGCTGCCGGGCGTGTTGATGGCGGCGGGGCACGAGGGCTCTGGGCTGTCCCTCGCGCCGGCGACGGCGGAGCTGGTGCTGCGGCAGCTGGGGGAGCACCCGCCGCCGCGCGGGGCGCCGCTGGAGGCGGGCGCGTTCGACGACATGCTTCCGGAGCGGCGGCTGCACGCGGCGGCGGCTGCGGCGGCCGCGGCGGCGTGCCTGCAGCGCTCGCGCTGAGCGCGCGGCGCACCCCGCGGGGCGGTATTCGCGCTGCTGGGGCTGGCTTCGGCGCCTGCTTCGATTTGATGAGGTTGGCGTGCGCACTTGCATTTCGTCTTACCCGGTGTGGCGTGGGCCTCCTTTACGGTCTGCTTCGCTGGCCGTCCTTCATGATTGATCCCTCTCGCCTTTTTGTGTGGTCGCCGCTGTGGGCAGTGTATTCAGAGGCAGGCCGCATGCCAGCGCCGCCCTCAACCTCCTCCCCGACCCCGTGGCAGGACAGGTTCTCTGCATGTCTGTGCTCTCTGTCATGAATGAGCAGGGTGACCCATTGACTTTATTCGGACCTCGCCCGTTGGACGCACCAGGAAGCCAGGAGGGGGGCGCTGCGCAGTGCCGCGGCGACAGGCGGCCGTGCACCAGCTGCGCTCCCTAGCAAAGGGGTGATGCCGGGTCAACATTGTACCACGACACAGAGAAATTGTGCCTGCTGATGGCCTATGTACGTCCAAGGGGTGTTTCAATGTCAAGTTTTTGGCTTGCAGACGCAACGTTGTAATGATCAACGGCCTGTATATCCGGTTTGTGCATGCAGGCAACGTGGCCGCTGGCACTCAGTGTGCCTAGGGCTTGCTTGAATAATGATTTTGGATGCCATGCCCAGATAAACAGGGTGAAAAAGCACCACGTCAAGCTGAAGCCAAAACTGTGGATGCTGCAGGAAAGCCGTCAGTGCGATGGCATTCCCTTTGCAGCGGCGCAGCCCATGGGTTTGAGGTCAATCGCAAGGCTGATTGGGGACATACAGGGTGCAATTGAGGAAGTTGCCAATCAAAGACTGCCAGCAATCGAGAGGACAATGTGAAGCAATGAATACAGAAGGGTTTAGGGTTGTCAACGCTCTCGCTGGCAGCCGCCCGTGTGAAGCTCCAGATTGCTCCCGGTCTCGTGCGCGCTGCACACGGGCTGCTGCTGGCTAGGGATGGGCGTCACTTGATTTGGGCCTGCTGGAACGCCGCCCGCAGCCAATACTGCAGCGCTCCAAACTCTGCGCAGGTGGCCAGGGAGGGGGGGCAAGGGTGGGTCGGTGAAGTTCCTTCCCTGGGTCTAGCAGGGCAGTGGCGTGCCGGCGCAGGCTGGGACACCATGAGCGCAGACGTGCTTCGATGGTGTCTGGTGAATCGGCGTGGCATCCATGTGCGTGAAAGGCAGCAGGCTCACCCTCGATGTAGTGGAGTGCGAGCCTCTGGCACTTCTTGTCAGCGACGACGCCGTTGCGCCTGTGCGTGATCGTACAAGCAGCATCGGGGCTTGCATTGGTTGCTGCTGTTGGTTTCAGGGCAGGCGATCTGCCACATGTCCTCATTATATAGCAGGAACAACAACTCCCAAGCACCCACTGCTTCAGTCCATAGAAATTGGGCGATTTGCGACATTTCACGCACTCAAGCACACCAATAGCACCGCCGCCATCGACACCAAGAGCACCCCGCCTACCAGACGCCAATGATAGCAGGGTTGATGCTCTTCTTGGCGAGCCCCAGCTTGAGCCCGACCTCCTGATGGGTGGTGAGCTGAAGGGCAGCGCCGTCGGCGGACACCTGCCTGCGCTCATGAGGAAGCGAGGCACATGTGAGCAGTTGGCCCATGCGCGCGCCTGTTGGATGGTAGGCTGGTCGTGACCCGCGAGCGCAGTGGCTGTGTTGAGCAGCTGCTTTGCATGCTGTTGCAAACAGCATGCAAAGCCAGCAGTGCTAAGCTGTGGGTTTCGCGGCAGCTGCGGTGGCTTTGTAAATAAGCAGGTGTATACAACCTTCAATAGTCGTTCAGAGAGAGTTCGTCCACAGAGACAACGCTCGCACTTGCTTGTAGGTCTGTTGCCTGCAAGCTCCCTCCGCATGCCCACGCCTCACCAGGTGTGGTCGATTCTGACGATCCAAGCGCACGCCCCACCGAAGCACCTGCGCTCCGCCAGCTGGATCTTATTGCTGGCCATGGCACGCACCACCAAACCACCTGCAGTTGTGCATGTTGGTGGCAGCTGAGTATTCACGGCGGAGGAGGGGGGGACCGGGGAGGATGCATGGCGGGCCTTTGGGGGCGTGAGGACTTTCACATGCTGACCTGCAGCTGACACGTACACACATGTACAAAGCATGATGACTCACTGTTAGTTGGGTCGAGGCTAAGCTTAACATAGTCGTCAATCGGCGTGGCCTGGGTGATGCCGGGGTTGTCGGCTGCAGCGCCGCTCGGGCAGGCATATGGTGCGCTCGCGTTACCAGTCTCGCGGCAGCCCGTTGCCTGGAACTCGCGCCAGGTGGTCGTGGGTTCCAAGGGGCCTCTCCTGGAGGCCTTGTCCTCCAGAGGGGTGTGGCTGGTTGAGAAACTCACGTGATCACGTGGGTGGAGAAGCAAGAAGTTAGGGTACGACACGCCGTTGTGGACCTGCAAGCAGCGGGGTCGTCGGCAGCGTTGGTGGCGCAGGTGGGCTCAGGTGCGTGGACTGTTGGTACGAACACCGTTGCTGCAGGTGGCAGATGGGGTACATGATGCATGGCACAACGGGCATTCATGAGCTGGATCGACTGGGTTGGCACAAGGCGTCGCCCAGCAGAGCAGTTGCAGGGGGGGCGCGGCCGCTCAAGTCTCCTCAACACACCGAGGAACTTTGGAGGTTATTGAACAACCTGCGGACAGCCAGAGGCGGCACGTACAAGTGCACGCAGGGTGCGGGATGAGATGATTGTGAGCAGTTGATGCTAGACTAGCCGACCAACACGCGTTTTGGCGCTGTGCGCGGCTGCCCAGCCCGCGGCATCCCTGTCCGCACCCAGAGGACCCCCGAGCGCAAATCCTTCCCCAAACCTGGGGACTTTTGATCTGGGCAAGCATGCGTCGGCCCCCTCACCAGCGCATCATGGCGGGTGTGATGCCAGGGATGGGGCTGTGTTTGACATCCAACACCAGCACGCCGTTGTTGTTGTAGTCGCAGCTCCAGGAGAGGGCGTCGGCGTATGTGCGGAAGTTCCACATGGGGGGCCGGGCACCCACGGCTGGCAAGACCTGGGAGAGGGGGTACTATCGAGGTTGGGCCGCCAGATTGGGGACCAACCAGCTGCAAGGCGTTCCAGATCATAGTGAAGCCGACATGCGGTAGGCGCACACAGGTCATCGGACCCAGTCACCACGTGCCGCACAGCATTGAGTCTCGGCCCGCAGGCAACCTGGACAGTACAGCGACACAGTGCGGCCAAACGTGTGCCCACCGCTGCGTCTGTCAGGGCCGGTGTGTCCACGTCCTCGCGCGGCCAATCGCTGGCGTCATCAGGGAATGTTATGCAGTAGCCGTTGGTGGCGAGCAGCGGGGAGCCTTCGCGAACGCGCTTGAGCAGGCAGTTATTGTTGGTGGGGCTGCCGCTTGAGTAGCGCCTGCGAACACAGGACGAGAGTTGGCGTGCGGGAGGGTTTCGGGTGCCCGTCACGTGGTGGGTCCAGGAAAGCGAGCTGCACGCCACAGCAAAAGCAGTTGCAAGATGGCGAGCTGCAGGTTGGTCATACAGGGGTGAGGAGCCACTCTCAGATTGCGGTGTCCGAGGACGCCCCTATCTGCAACATCACTACTGCCCAGAATCTCTATACCTTAGAGAGCACATGTAGGGGCACGAGTGGACCGCCGCAATCATGTTACGCGTGGGGATTACGCCAAAGTGTCTGGTGAAGGTCCAGGCATCGGTCTGGACAGGCATGGCCCCGGCGCGCAGATAGATCTCTCCCCGGGACGCCTGGTAGCTGTGTTGACACAAATCGAGAGATGAAGGGTGGAGGGGTTGGATGGGGCAGGTGAAGATGGGCAAACAAGGTGGCTGCAAACCCCCTTTGTGGTTACGGCGGCGGCGGCGACTGTGGTGAATGCGGTGGTGTTGGAGTGAGTGAGTGAGTGAGCGTGCGTGCGTGCGTGCGTGCGTGCGTGCATGCATGCGTGCGTGCGTGCGTGCGTGTGCGCGTGCGTGCGTGCGTGCGTGTATGTGTCATAGGAGGGATGAGGCCGCGCGCCGCGGGACACAGCAAACGCATGTGGGTGCTGTTTGCATCCTCCTCGCTGTGCAAATTAATCCAGCGGTTGTCGTTGCCAATCACCTGCGTGTGTTGTTACTAGCATGCAGTCGCTTGTGTGCTGTGCTATCAATCACGGCACCGACTCCATCGCCAGCACGCACTCTGGACAACCACGGGCTCACTTGCTCCAATATGTGCGGGCCTTGGCTCCAGGAGTCGTGTCGACTGTGGGCACCATGCCCCCCGCGCACGCCGGCATGGAGGCTTCCTTGGCGTCCGCCTTGCTGGCGCACGGCACCAGGGTGACGGGGTCGTTCTCAAATGAGATGCGCCTTATGTTGACCGCCTTATTGAGGCCGCTCACAAATGTGCTGTCACCGACTGCAGACAGAGTTTGTGGGGTTGATGACCACACCAAGGAGGCGGGTGCTTATTTGTTTGCTTGCTTGTTGGCATCAGTGCCAGCAGCCACAATTCCAACAATGCAGGGCACCCTCCCCCAGGCATCGCCTGGGAGTGGGACACATTCAGTAATTGTGACTGACGGCAGCGCGGCCGGAAGCAGGGCACACAGGATCGGGCGTTGAGATGCAAGCCCCTGGCCTACTCACAATTCGGGCAGCCGAATGTGACGAGGCCGACTCGAGCTTTTGATTTGATGCTGTCCAGGAATATCTTCCCCTGCAGCGACAACGAGCATTGGCAAAAGGTTGATGTGGAACGCAGTGTGGTCCCAGCTGTCAGGACAGTTGGCGGGCAGGCAGGCGGGCGGGCGAGCCGGCAGGTAGGCAGGCGGGTGGGCAGGCAGTCGGG
>NW_014009756.1:0-4857 GCF_000611645.1 Monoraphidium neglectum
ACACCAGCACAGCACAATCCACCCAAAGCACAGAGCCCCGCAACCTCAACTGGCCTTCATAGTTTTGGTCACAGCCTTTTGGTCAGGACAGTCACTCCAGTATTATGGAGCTGTTGATGCATGTGCCGTTACCCACTGATGACCAACTGACGCTCTGTCACTGCATTTCGGACGGCAGGGGGGGCTGAGAGTTAGCGCTGGCGGGGAGGGGTGCGTGGGGGCCCATGAGGGGCGCAAGTAGGTTTGTGAGGTGTTTTTTGTGCGTCGGGCAGGGTCCGCGAGGGGTCTGGCGGCCTGGGTTGCGCGCTCTAGGCGTGCGCCTCGGGGGGAGTTTTCGGACCTGTAACTCTTGTGCTGGTCACCGAGAACGCAGCGGCAACAATTGCTGCCTGCGATGCCTGTCACATGCTAGCACAGCAGCAGCAATCAACAACATGGAATCTTCAAACGCATAAACACTGCAGCGACGGCCCTCACGACACTGTCTCAACAAGTGAGCATGGCAGCGGCAAGCTATTTCACGAGCACGCCCTCTCAGCCCAATCCTACGCCTGGCGACCCTGCACGGCCGGTGCCTCCTCCTCCTCCTCGCCCTGCCGCATGCGCCCGCCCTCCGCACCCCCGCCATCCGGCCCCGCATCCGCTCTGGCCGCCGCCGCCGCCTGAGCCTCCCTGTCCAACATCTCCTGCAAGAGAGCAAACTCTGCCCCCGCCGGCCGTGGCGCGCCGTGCCCACCGTCGGCGCGGCCGGGCAGCAGCGACGTCAGAAACGCAATCACAACATCCACGCCCTCCTGCAGCGCGCCCCGCGCCGCCGGCAGGCCGGTGTCGCCGGCGGCAAGCGCACGCAGTGCCTGCTGCCGCTCGCGCGCCTGCTGCCAGTTGCGCAGGGCCCGCACCGCCGCGAAGCAGGCAAGGGCGAAGACCGCCCACCGCATTGCTGAGTGCTCATACAGCAGGGTGACGGCCAGGTAGCATTGATAAGCAGCTAGCGCCAGCCCCAGCAACCCTCTCAGGCTGAACGTCAGCGTGAACGCCCGAGCCCCGCCGCCCCGCCCCTCGCCCGCGGCGCCGGGCGCGGCGCCGCCGCGCGGCGGCGGCGCGCCCGCGGGCAGTTCAGCGATGACGCGCGCGACGCCGGGCGCGGCGGGCTGCAGGCGGTAGCGGATGCCCGCCGGCCACCCTGCCTGCGCGAGCGCCTGCCTGGCGGCCTCCGCCATCTGTTGGGGGTCGGGCTGCCCGTCCCCCGCTATCTGCACCATGCCCACCAGCGCGTCACGGTGAGGAGGCTGCTGCTGCTGCTGCTGCTGCTGCTGCTGCTGCTGCTGCTGCTGTCGTAGGTGGTGATGGTGGTGGTGCAAGTGGTGGTGCGGCTGCTGCTGCTGAGGCTGCTGCAATCGTGGCTCCTCATGCTGCTGTTGTTGCTGCTCGTGTGGCTGCTGCTGCTGCTGCTGCTGCTGCAGCAGCTGCTGCTGCTGTTCCTGCTGTTGGGGCTGCAGGGGCAGCTGTGGCTGCAGATTGAAAGGCTGCTGCTGAAACCCAAAGCCCTGGAGCGGATAAGGAAGCTGCTGCATCGCTGCTGACTGCGTGCCATAGGCAGCCGGGGCAAAGTAGGGGTAAAACCCATAGGCGGGTGCCGCGAAGGGCGGCGCCATTGCCAGCAGCGGACGCGCGGCCGCCGCGGCGGGCGCATGCGCGCCTGCGCCTGTTCCTGCGGTGCTGGTGCCAACGGCGGCAGCAGCGCTCGACTGCCGCTCAGCCTGCGCTGCCATGCCCTGGGCGGCGGCGATCGCTGCGGAGTATGCTGCCTGGTAGGCTGCCGCTACCACTGGGTTCAGCATGAAAAGCGGCGGGATCGCACCCACCAGTGGTGCGGGTGATGCAGCACCTGGCAGCAAGCCGAAGGGCTGCTGCTGCTGCTGCTGCTGCTGCTGCTGCTGTTGCTGCTGCTGCTGCTGTGGCGGCACTGCACCGGATGCAGCTGCGGCTGTCACCAAGCCAGTGTCCGCACCCGGCGCCGCAGGCGATTCAGCCGGACCCTGCAGCCCGGAAGGGGACGCCGGCTCCATGGAGGTTGTGGCGGGCGCCGTGCTGCCTGCCCTCGACACGAGCGCAGGGGTCGACGGCGTGGGCGGCGGCGCCGCGCGATCTGCCGCCGCGGCGCGGGGAGTCGCCGTGGCAGAGGCCGCGGCGGCACCGGAGGTGCCTGAGCTGCTGTCCAGCCCCCGAGGGGCCGGCGGGGCCATTGGCCGAAGGACCATGTGCAGGTTGTGGGGGTGCTGGGTGTCAAGCGGCTGCGGGGGATACGGGCGAGTGCGGTGTACGAGTGGGTCGGGCAGTCGGCTGGTAGCATGCATCAGTGGCGCCCTGGCGCCATTGTAGCGGCTGGGCGGACGGATTGGTCCCACTCAAGCGGGCGCAGCCGCGGGGTGACATGGCGTCGGCGCACACGGTCCGGGCAGCAAGAAGGGGGCTCACCTGGGGCAGTATGTCTGCCAGCCGCTCCCCAGGGTTCTTCAGCACCCTGCCGCCGTATATTAGCTGCGTGCAGGGCAGGCAGGGGGGTCCAGGTTGCGAGGGTAGGCAGGCAGGCGGAGCCGTGCACGGTTGCACACGCCGTGCACAAACATGGCGCAGGCATGCGACGGCCCGAGGCGTGTCCCCAAAGGCGCACCGCTGCGGCGACTGGACTCATATACAGGACAACAGAGTGATTAGGGTGATTGCATGCATGCGTCGCACCGTCTGTTGCTGGCAGGGCGCGTCAAGCCCGTCTTGAATGAGGCGTTGCACTTCCTCCACGGTGGCGCTGGCCGGCACGCAGTTGAGGCGCCAGTCTGCATGCCTAGAAGGGCTCTTGATGATGAGGTCCACGCATGCACCCTCGATCGGTTCCATGGCGTGGCACTGCTGCAGCTGCGTGAATGCAACTTGCGACAGTGATGAGGACACCTGGTTGTTCTCACAGAATACCGATATATCTAGCTTGAGCTGAGCTCCAATCACAACACTACGCAAGTTGTGCATTGAAGCTCATTCGCATCAACGTACACACCCCAAGAAAGCACGAGATCACACGGATACGATACCACACCTCCAAAGCGATCCAGGCTGGTACTATAAGATGAGGCGTGCAGCAGCATATCTGGTGGCGAATTGTCACATGGCGGAGCAGCAGCTGCGGTGCCTGGCAACGGTGCGGTGCCGCTTGTTCGTTGCGGCGATGCGCACGCTTCGCAAGGCGTCTGTGCGCGCACGACCCCGCCATGCTGCTGGCTGTAATCAGAACCACCTACACACAGGCGACTACATTGCCCTGGCGCATGCCCGCGCCGCACCGGGGCGCCTCGCAGCAGCAGCAACAGCAGCAGCAGGAGCAGCAGCGCTGGGGCCACCCATCGCTGCTGGGCTCTACAGCAGCATGGGCGGCGCCGGGCGGCCCGTGGCAGCAGCACGCGCGGCGCGGCATGTTCATCCAGACGCAGCCGACGCCCAACCCCCAGAGCCTCATGTTCGTGCCTGGGAAGCCCGTGATGCAGGTGGGCCCCACTCATAAGGACACCAGCCTCCGCTAGCTGGCACAGAGCACATGAATGCACGCAGCATTGGCTGCAGCCTCGCTCTCGCCATACCCCGGCCTGCTTTGTGCAGCATTGCGGTGCGAGCTTGTAGCCGTGCACGACCGCCCTCACTGCCGGTTGCTTCATATCTTGACAGAGCGGCAGCTTTGAGTTTGCCAGCGCGCGTGCTGCAATGGCCTCTCCCTTAGCCAAGCGGCTCTTCGCCATCGACGGCGTCACAGGTGGGCTGGGTGTTGCGCTGCTGCTGATTTGCTGGCCAGCGCGGGGTACTGTGGCAATGCAAGCGGCATTCTAATCAGGCGTTGGGAAAGTTGCATTTTGGGGACCTGCGGTGGCACGCGATTCAACAGCGAGGGAGCAGCCGGTCAGCAGCGGCTCCGGTTGCCTGCCATCAAATGGTCCCTTCGCACCCCCTGACCCCCCCCTCTTGAAATAGCACAATTTTGAACCCCAACGCCCATCCCTGCTCACACCTGCAGGCATCTTCTACGGCAGCGACTTCGTGACTGTCACCAAAAGCGACGACGTTGCGTGGGCCGTGCTGAAGCCTCAGGTCGGCTCCTCTTCCTGCGCCCCTGGCGCATGTTCCGCAAGCGCACCGCCCTAGATCTGCTGGCGCGCCTTGAGGCCGCCGTGCCACACCATGCGCGCGCCCATCCCCTCCGGGCGCCGCCCTGCCTCGCCGGCTCGCACGGCTCCGGCTGGCATTTTTTGAAGCTGCCTATTGTCGCCCCTTGCCGGCCCCCTCATCCCCCAATGCGCAGGTGTTTGCGGCCATCATGGACCACTACACCGCGGGCGACCCCCTGTTCACGGACGAGAAGACGCTTGCGGCCTCTGACACAGCCATCCACGAGGACGACGACGAGGTGCGGGCGCACGCGCGATGCTGATTGCAAGTTGGGGGTGTTTGCGTGGTGGGGGTATTGGTGTGGTGAGGGCGTTTGCGTTGTGGGGTTGTTTTTGAGAGAGACCGGCAGATATGGTCACAGGCAGAGTGTAAGCGAGTGTGTCTTCTTGTGTGTGCATGTGTGTGTGTGAGTTCTTGTGTCGGGGTGTTTGCACGCACGGGTGTGTGTGTGTGTGTGTGTGTGTGTGTGTGTGTGTTTCCATGTGTATATGTCCAGGTGTGTGTGTGTGTGTTCAAGTGTGTGCGTTTGTGCGTGTGTGTGTGTCTGTGTGTATGAGTGTGCGCTCATGCGTGCTCACCCAGCACCCACGCGCGCCACTCTCCACAACGCCTCCGCCCTCACAAGCTTCAACCCCCCCCCCCCCC
>NW_014009756.1:5361-5973 GCF_000611645.1 Monoraphidium neglectum
GTCCCCTTTCATTTACCCTCCCCTCAAAGGTGGTGGCCATGATCAAGGAGCTGCTGGAGACGCGCATCCGCCCCGCGGTGCAGGAGGACGGCGGGGACATTGTGTACCGCGGCTTCGACCCCGACAGCGGCACCGTCACGCTCAAGATGATGGTGCGCGCAGCCTGCCCCCGCCCGCGCCGCCGGGGGCCGCCAGGGGCAGTCCGCACCGGGCGGGGCCGCGTCTGCCACTTTGCCATCCAGCTTGGCGTCAGGCGACGCATGCCGGGGCTGATTCCCGCTATTACATCTCTTCCAGTCTGCTCTAGCGGTGTGGTGGTAGTCATGTGGGCTTTGTTTGTCAGGGGCCGGCCGGGAATTGCAGAGGCGGGCAATCACGCGGGGCTAAAGCGCAGGATGCATCCGCGCCCACCGCGCCATCACCGCCGCCCCCGCCCCGCAGGGCGCGTGCAGCGGCTGCCCGTCGTCGGCGGTGACGCTCAAGAGCGGCATCGAGAACATGCTGATGCACTACATCCCAGAGGTCAAGAACGTGGTCGAGGTGGTTGGGGCGGGGCGCGGCAGGGCGAGGCAGGGCAGCTGGGAGGGGGGCAAGAGGAGGGTGGTAGTGGGG
>NW_014009755.1:0-4389 GCF_000611645.1 Monoraphidium neglectum
CCCCGCCATTCAGCGCCGGCGCTTCCCCAAGGGGGGCCGGGGGCGGCGCGGGGCCTCCCGCGCAACCCCGATCGCCGCTGCCGCAAAGCACTACAGTGTCTGGTCGCAAAACACCGCCCCCATTGCCCCAAAACCGGGGCCATCAGCATCACCACACGAACACCAACACCATCTTGATCAATCCCACACAGCATGAACCTGTTCAACCTGTGTGTTTTTGGGAAGCTGGTTGAGGAGACTGAGGGGGCGTTCGGCACAATTTTCACCTACGTGATCTGCGCCCTGGGTGAGTCACCGCCAGTGGGCATCAGTCACCCGACTCGACCCATCGGCCGCCTCGACGGCCGTCGCGGATGAGAAACTGCAATGACTGGACCCCGCGGCGGCTGGCAAGGATTTTTGAACCCACCATCGACCACCACCCTCCAGCCCTCCCCACCTACGCACCTCCCCCCTCACACGGCCCACCCCTCCCCGCCGGCCTGCGTCTCTACGCTCGCATCGGCCCCGCCGCAGGCGCCGCGGGCGTGTCGGTACTGCTGCAGCCGGCCATCGTGCGCGGCGCCGTGTCTGTCAGCCTGGGGGCGTCAGGTGCCATTTTTGGGCTGTTCATGGGTGAGCGGCGCGGCTGGGGTGCTATTCACAGGGGGAACGAAGGATATGCAATCAGGTGCTTCGTGGGGCAGCAGGAAGCCACATGGAAACTGCGCGGCGCTGCAGCACTGCTCGCTTCCCGCAGAATTAGCTGTTTTTTTTTGCGAGCATCTGCCTGCTTGCGCCGGTTTTGCTCGTTGCAAGCGCTTGCTGCAATTAGTCGACCTTGCTTGAGGCCCCCACAGCTCCAGGTGAACGCTCGCAAACACAGTCTAAGCAACGTCTCACTCCTGCGACCCCTGAGATATTGAGACACTCGAAACGTCCGCGTTTCCCACCCTCCCACCACTCTCTCTGGCTGCACCATCTTTCCAGTGTCTGTGTTGGCGCGCATATCGTGGGACCCGCGGCGGCTGCTTGAGGGGCTGATCCTCGGCTGGTTTGTGGTGCGGCAGGTGAGGGGGCAGCGGAAGGCGGGGAGGCAATGGCTTTTGTGTGCGCGTGTGATTTTGCGTGCATGTTTAAAACAAGAAAGGGGTGCTTGCGTCGGCGAGCGTGTTTTCTTGGGCGTGCGTGCATGTGCGTGTGTGTGTGTGTGTGTTTGATGCGGCGCTGGCCGCCTTTCCGGGGTAATGAGAATCGAGCACTGCAGCGCGCCGCTATCGCATGGCACTCGCACAGGCGACGCCTTGCGCGACAGGACCCGAGGCTCCAAGACTCACGGGCGCCGCGCGTTCTGCGGCGTGCCAGCGCTAGCCGGCAGCCGGCCTTTCGACCCTCTCACCCCCGCACCCGTCCGCGCCCCTGACCCTTGCCGACCCCACTTCCACGCGCCCGCCCACCCACCCGCCAACGCCCATAGGTTCTGTCAGAGGCTCAGGCGCAGGTCGCGGGGGGCCTCACGATTGGTGGGCTGCAAGTCGGGCATTTGGCGCATCTAGGGGGCGCCCTGGCCGGGGTGCTGCTGGTGCTCGCGCTCAAGTCGGTGCCAGACCCTGACGCCGGCGGCAAGGCGTGAGTGACGAAGGCGTGAAGTCACCCTCGCATCCCATACGCGGTCGCCGCGGCCGGCGGCGCTGCAGCAGGTGGGCGTGCTCGCTCCCCCCCCCATCACATCTGCAAGGGGGGCGGGCTGCTTCGGGCGCCCCCGGCAAGCGGCGCGCGGCCGCGCCATGCGCCTTGTCCACCCGCGCGCGTCCTCGCACCCCCGCGCGGCTCGGCTTGCCGCCGCCCGCGCGCGCGCGAGGCTGTGGGCAAGCCGCGCTAGCCGCTTGCACTCTTGCAGTCCGGAGGATTTGCTTGCGGGGGCGGCGCCTGCGCCTTGTGTGCGGACTCTCAACACCCCAAGCCCGGGTCCCGCAGGCGTGCCTGTCCGCACGCGTGAAGCTGATCAGCTGCACGACTGCCACCTCCCCCTGCCGCCCACGCGGCGAGCCACCTCGCCCGCCCACCCGGCCCGCCCATGGTGCCCGCGCCGAGGGGGTGGACTTTGTCAACGTAACCCCGGCTCGCAATCTTTTAATGTAATGTCCCGGCGCCATCTTTAGTCATAGTTAGCTGTCTGTTGACTCCACCCATCACGTGATGCTGATCGCACAGCCCTGAGCGTTATGCCCCGGGCGCCTCTGCTGAGTTCTCGTCAGCAGGCGCCATGCTTGGGCGGCCCCAACTGCACGGTGTGTGTGAGTAACTTCCGACACGGGGTGCACGTTCCGTGCGCTGCAGGTGGTCTGGGTGGTTTCCACGGGGCCTGCAACCTGCTTCAGGGCGGCCGGCCTCCAATCAGCCAAATGTGGGACCTGGCGCCACGCATGCACGGGGTGCTGTGGCCCAAAGAGCGCGACGGAGTGTGACTGTAGGCACGGGCCGTGCTTTCAAGCCGTCGACCGCGCGCCACTGGCAGCTAATGTCTTTCGCGTGGCTGTGGGGAGGGGGGCAGACTTTGCCCTGCCAGGATCGCCCAGGTGTGCACAACTGCAAGCCTGGCTCTCCCCCGCGCTGACAATTGGCGTGGCAGGGGTATATAGTACTGTAGTACTTTACTCGGGAGCTGGTTGGTAACGGGCGCTGACGCGCGGGTTGGAAGTGTGCTGCGCACCTTTGTGGCGTCCGCTTGTGTGATCAGGTCGCGCCTGCATTCATTTGAGAGACGTGGGCATGCAGGGCGTCCTGCGGAGCCACGCGGGCTTGCAGCCCCTGGCTCCGTGCACCCTGCTTGCTCACTCTACCTGCACCGATGCACGGGGGCGGCATGCCAGCAGGTGGCGAGAATTTTTCATAGCAACTCCACCGCACAAACCGACCAGCTCCGCAGCATTCATTTAGAAACACACTCTGCAATGCCCTGGTGTAGTCGCCCAGACCCAACTGCGATTTGAGCACCCGGCATGCCTAGTCAATGGGGCCCGGGGAGGGGGGGATGCACAAACAAACTTCATGATGGAACACCGCGCCATCATTTCACGCAGGTGGCGCAAATTGAATATTCTTCCTTCCAGCGTGGAGCTGTCAATGCTGCCTGTCTGCGGTGCAGCCTGGCCGTCTTCCAAACAAAACACCCTTACACAAGGAGGGCGTCAGCGGGTTGGGTTCTCGGCGTCTCTACACATCAGAGCGCGCCTCACAGCAGTGCATACACGGCAGGCCGAGAAAGGCTCGGGCCGTTAACAATTGGGAAGCGCCACGCCCGCGCTGCGTGGCGCTTGAAAATGCGCGCGGCACGACAGGAGCACTTCAGGCACACCCGGCCAAGCGTCACTTCCGCTCGGCAATCGGCGCCCGCCTACATCCCAGCCCAGTAGCGAAAATGGCCGGCCCAGCCGGCTCAGGTGGCCGGCGGTAAGCAAAACACCCTGCGTGGCGGCACAGCGCCCACTCATCCATCCCTCGCAGAAAGAAGCAGACAAGTGCCGGCGCACAAAACAGCTGGTCGGTCGGGCTTCCCGGCCGCCGCTCAGGTAACGATGCATCCCATTTCAAACGGCCTGAAAATCAGCCGTGGCCCGGCGGTACGTGTGTGCACTACATACCCTCTTGATGTTGTTGTTCCTCGCTCTTCTTGTTGCTTGCGCTTGCGCGCCACTATACTCACGAAAATTCCGCCCCAGAGCTGTATCCGTCAACCACAAGGGTGCGCGCGGGAGATCGCGAAAGCACCAGCATCACGGCATGCATCAATCCAATCCCATCCAAAACCGAATCGAAAGCGGCGGCGCCGCTGAGTTGCCTTGGCGTGGGTTGCGTTGGCTCTTTTTTAGGTGCTGAGGTGCTGCAAACGCAGGGGGTGTGGGGTGTAAGCCACGTAAAAGGGGCGCGGCAGGGACCCCTTTCAAAGTGAGGCCGCCGTGGGAGGAGGGTTGGTGTGGTTGGCGGGCGCCGCGCCCGGGCGTGCGTACGGGATGGGTGGCGGTTCGCAGCTGCGTACCCAATAGCGGTCTCTCTTTCCCCCAACAACTGTCGAAGGCGCCACCCCCCGCGCGACGAATGGGCGCGTCGGGGCGCCGGCGAGCCGCGGCGCCCCGCGCTGTTTTAGGAATGCAAGTGAGGGGCTGGCGCCCCCGCACCCGTGTGCGCAGGCCGGCGCAGCAAAGTGGCGCGCTCGATTTGAGAGGTGGGGAGGGGGGCCCTCGGTAGGCGGGGTGGGGGGAGGGGGAGTTGTCAAATGATTGAGCCCACGCCCTAGCGAACGCCCTCAATCGTGGAAAGGGCGCCGCATCTTCAGCCGGACTTGGCGGCAGGGGCGGCCTCGGGCTTGGTGGCGGCGGCCGCGGTTGCGGGCTCGGGCTTGGTGGCGGC
>NW_014009755.1:4634-5712 GCF_000611645.1 Monoraphidium neglectum
GCGGCGGCGGCCACGGCCGGCTTGGGCGCCGCGGCGGCGGCGTCGCCGGACGCCTTGGGCGGCGGGGGGTTACCCGACTTGGGCGCGTAGGCCGGGTTTGCCAGGTTCTGCGGCTTGGCGCGCGTGTTGACGGGCGCGGTCAGCGCGGGGTCGCCGGCCTGCGTCTTGATGGTGACCGCCCACACGGGCAGCGCGTTGGCGGGGGGCAGCAGCTCGAGGACAGCGGCGAGCTGCTTGGCCTGGAGGCTCTTGAGGGCGTTGTAAAAGGCGGGCTGCGCGGCAAGGGGCGGGCGGGGAGGCAGGGTTGGGATTGAGACGCGCGGGGTTGGGTTTTAGAAGAGGGCTGCCAGTGGCAGTTTGTTTGGGAGAGGGCCGGCCGCGACCGCGACCGCCCGTGACCAAGGCGGGGGCAGCAGGGCTCGGCGCGCGGGGCCCGGGATTTGGCAGGCGGTGGGAGTGGGAGGGGCGGGCGCTCACCCCCTCGATGGTCTTGCCCTGCTTGGTGGCCTGCGATACGAAGAAGGGGGTGAGGACCTTGAGGCGGAAGTCGTCCACGGCCTTGGGGTGGTAGATGAACAGCTGGCTGCCGCCGTGGGAGGGGGGGACGGCGGCGGTCTTGCCGGGGCAGGCGCCTGCGGGGGAAGGGGCACGGGCACGGCGGTGGAGGCGTGCGTGACGAATGGACGACCCCGCTGCAGGCGCGGGGCCCCGGGGGGCGCGGGTTGACAACAGCAGGAGGGGAGATGGGCTGTGCTTGTTGTTAGAGGGGCGGTGCGCATCGTGATGATGTCATTCAGGCGGGGCCGCGGGTGGGCGGCCGAGGGGGAACCCGCTCCGGAGCCGCTGCTGGCGCAGGGGCGCGGGGCGGGGGCCGCGGGGGAGCGTGCACGCGGAGCGTCGGAGGCAAGACGAGCTGTCGTCGCGGTTGCGGCGTTGCGCGTCAGTGATGACGTCATTCAGGCGGGGCCGCCCACCGTCTGTGTCGATGATGGCGACGGCCTCGCCGCTGAGGGGGCCCTGCACGATGGTCATGCGGCTCTTGGCGCGCGCGTCACTGCGGACGGGGGTGGGCCACCAG
>NW_014009754.1:0-2821 GCF_000611645.1 Monoraphidium neglectum
GCGTGCGCCGCTCACGGCCGGCGCCAGCCGCCGCCGCCCGCGCGCCGGCGCGCTGGTGCGCGGGCAGCCGGCCCGCCAGCTCAGCGAGGCTGGGGAAGCGCGGGTCGGCCGGCGACGCAAAGTATGCGTTGTCCCGCAGCGCCGCCGGCCGCGACCACATGCCCGCGCGCCGCATCTCCGCGGCGACGCGGCCGGCGTTGCCGGCACGTGCGCCGGGGCGGGCGCCGCCGGCCGCGGCGCCGGCAAGCTCCTCGTGGACGGCGAGACCCGGGGGCCCGGCGAAGGCGCAGCCCGCGACCACGACGGCGCCTGCATAGTTGACGGCGACCCTGGCGCCCGACTGCCGCGTGCCAGGCGGGGCGAACTGCGAGGGGTGGCTTGGCTTGGCGCCGCTGTAGATTATCTGACAGCCGATAAGGGTGGCGTCGGTGCCGCCTTTGATGAACACAGAAATGGGGCTGTTGAGCTCCAGGCGGCAGCCGGCAAGGGTGACGTTGGCGCCCATGTCAGCGGAGATGCCAAAGCCGCCGCTGCCGGCGATCGTGCAGCCAAACAGGGCGGCGTCGAGCGGCGTGCCAAGCCGGCGGCCTGACGCCTGGGCCTGCGCCGAGACGAGGTGGCCGTGGGCATCGGCTGCGGGGGCGAGGGAACAAGAGGGGAGGGGCAGGGGCGCCCAGCGAGCGCTCGAATGAGCGAGTTGGTGATCACACAACTGAATGCTATGCAGGGCGCTTCGGAGCCCAAGCATTGCCAGCGGGTGCGAGCCTCCAGCACAGGACCGCACTCAAACAAGCGGATGCTGTGCGCCCGTCATCCCAGCGGGGCAGCCGTGTGAGCAAGTAGCAACCTGCTGCCTCCCCCCTCCCCCCGGGCCCGCCTGTCCCTACTGCACGGCACCTTCGGACAGCGGAGCCTGCTGCTGCCGCTGCAGCAAGACCGCCTGCGCCTCTGACACCGCGTTTGTGTAAGTGCCCTGAAGCATCAAACCCTCGAAGCGGCTGCGCAGGATGGAGCACTCGCGCAGCACAACCGACCGCGCGCCGCCGGCGGCGGCCACGCCCTGCATGCAGTCCTCGACAGTGACCCGCGCCGCGGACAGGCGGCCGCCCTCGCGAACCTCTATCGCCTGCTTGGAGGTGTTTGAGATCTTGCAGCCCTCCAGGGCGGCAATCCCGCCCAGGGTGACGAGCACGCCGACGTCGTCGCGGCCCGCGACAGTGCAGCCAATCAGCGACAGCTGCGCGCCCGCCCCCCAGACGCACGCCGCCGCGGCACGGCCGGTGCCGCCCAGGCGCATGTTTGCGATCACCAGGCGCCTGCGCGCCGCGGCGTGCTGGATGACGTGGCTGCCGGCGGAACGCAGCTCTGCGCCGCCGAGGCCGAGCACCGAGCATGGGATGTAGCCAAGTGCAGTTTCGTATACGCCCGGCTGCAGCACAACGAGCTCGGCGCCGGCCGCCGCGGCAGCCGCCGCCTCGCGCCACGTGGAGGCGAGCGCGACCGCCGCGGGATCGCGCGGTAGGGGCAGCACCGCCGCCGGGCCCGCGGGCGGCTCGGCGGGCGGCGGCGCTGATGGGGAGGCCGCCGCTGCAGCGGCTGCTACGGCGTCGGCTGTGGCGTCGCGGACGGCGGCGTACAAGCTGACCAGCTCAGCGTCCAGGTGGGGGCCCAGCAGCGCGACCGCCGCCGCCACGGCGGCGGGCGCCTCAAGCACGTCCCCGCGCGGCAGCGCGCGCGCCAGGCGCGCATGCGCCTTCGCGTTGCATGGCTGCAGGCGGAGGGCGGCGCGCGCGTCGGCGGCGGCTGCGGGCGCGTCGCCGAGCTTCAGGTATGCTGCGGCGCGGTTGCTCAGCAGCGTTCCGCGCTCGACGTCCCGGATGCCAGCGTCTGCCAGGCCGGCGGAATAGGCAGCGGCCGCGTCGGCGTAACGGCCGGCGACAAAGAGCTCGTTGCCGCGCTTGCGTGCGCTGTCGGGGCCGCTGGCGATAGTCTGGCCAGCAGGCAACATGATGGCTGACTTTCACCGGGTGATGACGGTGGCAATCCGATGATTTGGTCAGAAAAGGGGGCAGATGCCAAACGGGTTTCCGTGACGAGCACGGACGGAACAATGGCAAACGCCTGTAAGAGTCCGATAAGATGCTTCTCTTGTAAGAAATACTCATTTGTGATAAGGGCCCCTGTAATGCATTGATGAAGTGGAACGGCCTGGGCCTATGACTGATGGGCCTGTCAATGCTGCGGGTGACATTCCAAGTTTGGCTCCACTCGACTTCATTGGCGGTGTGGGGATGTGCTTGTAAATGAATAGAGCCGCTTTTTGAGTGCGTGCGGCAGATTGCGAATGGCGCGACATGCCCATGGCACAGCACAGCTGCACAGGTGCGGGGGCGGAGTGTGTGCTGAGGGTGGGAGCTTGTTGAGGGTGCGTTACCAGCCTGCCATCCCTTGTAGCGCTATAGACACCCTCGTGGCTGAGCGTTGGCGACCTTCTGCCTGCTTCACTCACCTTCCTTGAGTCGACTGTGGATCATTTGCCCTGACGCAGCTACTCTCCAGCAGTCTCATGTGCCCTTGTTATGCCAGTGATTAGTGCAAGTAGAGTACTGTCAGGCCACTGCGATCCACTTGAGGCCATCATCATTCCATTCCAGCGCATGTGGACCAATCACAGCCCATTTCAATGCGACCCTGGGCAGCCACCGCTATTACACGCGCCATTGTGTGTGTGTGTGTGTGTGTGTGTGTGTGTGTGTGTGTGTGTGTGTGTGTGTGTGTGTGTGTGTGTGTGTGTGTGTGTGTGTGTGTGTGTGTGTGTGTG
>NW_014009754.1:3104-5749 GCF_000611645.1 Monoraphidium neglectum
ATATATATACATAGTATATATATATATATGTATAGTTCATATTGCAGTCGGCAATTTGAACAACAACGAAAGGTTTCAGGCACGATGATCCAGCTTGATATATACTTCTTTCAGTCGGCAGTTGCCTGTGTGTGCGTGTGTGTGTGTGTATGTGTGTGTGTGTGTGTGTGTGTGTGTGTGTGTGTGTGTGTGTACGTGCGTGCGTGCGTGCGTGCGCGCTAGAGCGCGTGCGCATGCACGTACACGTGGTCATCAAGTTTGGCAAATGAGCATGTTGATATTCGAATCGCTCTGTGCTCATGACTAATATGCCGCGCACCAACAAATTTTGAAAGCCTGGATAATGCAATACTGCATAATTCCGTCTAATGCGAGCTCAACGGAGCAACACAGAGCTGGGTTTGCAAGCCTTGAAGCCAGAAAGGCAAAAAGGTCAGCTATGTGTTTTTCCAGACGGATTCGCACGTTACATTCACAAGCTACATTACAATCCCAATTATATCAATAAACCATGACTGGCCTGCGCGTAGAGCACCTGCAACGCCAGAGGTTATCAGCACATGCCGTGCGCATCCATCAGGAACAACAGAGGCGTTTGGCTGCAACGTTACCGGCATACTTGGGTCGGCCGCACCCCCACAATTTCGTAACCCTGATTGGTGCAGGGCAGCACAAAGGGGCAGTCCAGCAGCCGCGCATTGAGCACCCACAGGACCCCGTCCTTGAACGCCATCGCCGTCGGCGCACGGAGAGCAGTGGTGCCGCCGCCACCGCCGCCGCCGCGCGGCGAGATGACACACGTGACGTTCGCGCTCGACAGGTCGGGCGTGAGCCGCAGCTGCAGCACCCTGTCAGGCACCACAGGGGGCAGGCGCGCGCCGGGAGGGGGTTGGTGAAGCGGCTCACCAACGTCCGGGCGAGGTCCGCCGCAGAACAGACACCACTCACGCTGCGGTGCTGCTGTCTAAGCCCCAAACTTAGCAGCACCCGCTTTCCAAGGCACATGGCGACCTCCCTCCTCAGACGCGATCTCAAACCACGCACCTGTCCTCAAAGTTGTCTGACAGGTAAACCGTGTCAGCCCCCGGCCCCATGACCATGGAGTCCGCCCAGACCTTGCGCCACGGTCCCTTGCCGCCCGCCTTAACCCACGGCAGCCGCGCCGCGACCACCGCCGCCGCCGCCTCCCCCTGCGCGCGCGGCGCGCCGCCGGGCGGCAGCTGGACGGCCGCGACGTAGCTCTGGTCAAAGTTGCTGACCAGGAGGGTGTTGTTGCGCGCGAAAACGAGCCCGTTGGCGTTCAGGCGGGCGCTGGTCGTTACAAAGCCGGGGCCCAGGTGCACGTATGTGGCGCCGCCGCCCGTGCCGCCGACGTCAGCAGCCGCCACCCAGTTGCTGGCTGAGAAACGAGGGATCATGTGGACAAAAGGCTCGAACGAGTCGGTGGCGTACACGTGGCTGGGGCCGATCGCCACATCGTTGACATAGGGCGCCTGCCACCGCCCGCGCGGCCGGGCGAGCGCGACGGCCGCGCGGCGCGCGACTTCGTACGGGCGGCTGGCGGTGAGGGTGTAAACAAAGATCTTTCCGGACACGCTGCCGGCAACGAAAAGGGCGTGCTGCTGCGGGTCGTACTGAATGCCGGTCAGTGCGATTCCTGGCTCTGTTGCTAGAAGGGTGCGCGTCGCTGCTGCGTCAGCGGCGCCCATGTCGAAATGGAGCACCTCGCCACTGAGCGTGGATACGAAAAGGTCACTGCCGCGGCCGAATGAGAAGGCCTTGGGCTTTGATCCGTTGGGCAGTTTTATGGTGGCGGCGACAGGGGCTGCTGCGTCAAAGAACGGGGACACATGCAGCAGCGCTGGCAAGCGCGGCGAGGCTGCCCCCAAGACCCTCGGTGCCGCCAGCACAAGCACGGCCACGGTGATAAAGAAGCTTAATAACGAACACATTTCTGGCGCTGCGCTTCTGCGATGGCGCGGCCTTGCAAAGTACGCGTAGGCTGGCAGGTTTCTCTGATCGCGAATCAATTGATATGTGTTCGGGCAGCCCAACCTCACGTAATGCAACGCGCTCGATTTATCGCTAGTTCACGTGTATGATGCGGGTTGGCTGCCCAAGTTTGCAGTTGTCTGGGCCCTCTGCACGCGCGAGCTCCCCAGAGGGCCGCTTTTGAACCCAACAAACCTGTGCAGCTGAAGGGCCAATCCTCAACACGGCCGAGCAGATCGGATGGTTACAAAGGGCAAGGTGGCCGCGTCCCACTCCGCTGTGCAGTCAGGTTGGGCATGGAGGTGAGGAGGCGGGCGGTGCGCGCTGCACGCCGGCAGCGCAGCGCTGTCACAAGGGGTGAGGAAGAAACGGTTATGCTAGGACTGCGGTAAGAGGCAGGAATCTGCAACCTTGAGACAACAATTGCGACCGAGGCAAAACGCGAATGGAAACAAAAGACAAATAATCAGGGAGTGGCAGTCGTCGGCAGCGACAGCGCGCGACCCCGAGCCCCAGCGCCGCAAAGAGCGAAGCGCAGAGTGCGGCGGCTACGTGCCCCCCTCCCGCACGTCCATCGGCGAAGGCTGCCCCCACGCCGCGTGGTCCGTGAACCCCTCTGGCTCCGCTTGATTGCCGCCGCCGTCTGTAGGGAG
>NW_014009753.1:0-5463 GCF_000611645.1 Monoraphidium neglectum
AGGTGGGATTGATAGCCGGTGTGTTGCCTGCGTGTACGGGGGGCAATGCGTTGACGCACGCGCGTTTTCCGAGCCGCCTCGCAAGCGCAATTGGTTTGATGACCTCCTCCGTACGCAGAGGTGCGCATGTGGGCACCTGCTGACTCATGCACGCCTTCCCGGCATGCCCACACATGTTTTATCCGGCCCAGAGCTTCGGGCGCCAAAGTCATTTACGCACCCTTCAAGATGTTGCACAGCGCCAGTCCCCAGAGCTGCCAGATCCCCAGCACCCGCAGCAGCGTGCGCAGCGCGCCAGCAGGCGGTGCCGGCGGCGCAGCTGCCGGCTTCAGGCCGCCGCTGGCGGGCGGCAGCAGCGCCGGTGCGGGCGCCGTGCGCAGCGCATGCTGCGAATGGGGCGCGAATGCAAAGGGTGGGCAGGGATGGTGGCGATGTCGAAAACACTGAGTTAAGGTGGGGCAAGCAGGAGTAGCCAACGGAGGCACGAGTGCAGCCAGGTCGCAGCCGAAAGCCTCGAGACGCGCCCCGCATCCCTCCTTCGCAACAAAAGCAATGACAAGCACCCCAGATTTCACCGCAACTGCCTGCCCCTCCCCCTCCGCCCCCGCATCGACGCCGCGCAGCCCCCCCTCCCGCCCGATGCCGCAGCAAGCCTCACATCTGCCCGCAGCAGGTCCAGCTCCTCTGGCGTGAGGAAGCCGAGGCCACGGCCGCCACGCTGGTGGGGCCCGTCCGGCAGCAGCCAGGGCAGCGCGCAGGCCAGGGCCATGCTGGGCAGTGCCTCTCCGAGGAAGACCCACTGCCAGCCGCGGAGGCCCCAGGCGCCGTCGAGGCTGAGCAGGAGGGCCGACAGCGGCGCGGCGAGCGCCTGCGCATGCGTATAGGAGGGCGGGGGCGGGGCAGGGGGCCGCGGCGTTGGCGGGGCTGCTTGTGGGGGGACGAGCGTAGCTCCCGTGAGGCGCACGCGCTCACCCGCAAGCAGGTCCAAGCTGCGGAGGCATGTGTGCGACGCGGGGGCCCCCCTGCAGAGGACAACGCGCGGGGCCAGGCACGAGCAGGCGGGAGGCGAGGGCGCCCGCCGGACCTGGCTGATGGCGACCGCCGCGCCGAGCAGCGCAAAGGGGTAGGCCACCCTGTCCGGCGGCAGCCAGAGGGACAGCGCGTGCCATGCCCCAGGGAACGTCCCCGCCTCCGCCGCGCCCAGGACGAGACGCAGCGCGTAGAACTGGGGGGCCGTGCGGACGGCGGTGAAGGCGGCGGCGGCGGCGCCCCAGGCGAGCATTATGAGGGTAAACCAGCGGGTGACACCCAGGCGGACGCACATCAGGTTGGCGGGGATCTGCGCGCGCGCGCGCGTGTGTGTGTGTGTGTGTGTGCGTGTGTGTGTGTGCGTGTGTGTGTGTGTGTGTACGTGTGTGCGTGTGTGAGTGCGTGTTCATGTGTCACAGTGTGTGAGAGCAAGATTGTTTGTTTATGTATGTGTGTGACAGTGTGGGTTTGAGAGGTGGTGTGCATATGTGTGTGTGATTGTGTGCGAGTCTGTGATTATGTATGGGGAAGAGGAGTGTGGCATCTGTGCGGTTTCTAGGGACATTCTCCTGCACCTGAGCCGGTCCGTCAGCCCCTAATAGATGGGGCAACGCCGCCGCCCCACCATGCGCGTCGCCTCACTCCCTACGCCCTCTCGGCCACCGCTACAGCGCCCGACGTAGCACGCGCACCCCCAACCGCCCCTTTTCACCGCCCGGCCTTGGCACAGGCACCCGCACCTGCATCGCGCAGTATGACAGGAAAAAGAGCCCCGACCCCGTGCCAAACACCGCGGGCCCAAAGCCCAGGTCCTTAGTCATCTGGATGCCCGCAAACGCCACGCTCGTCCGGTCAATGTAATTGAAACCGACGATTACCATGAACAGCGGCACCAGCCGCGCGTGCGCTTTCCGATAGGCTGCCTCCAGCGCCGCGGGCGGCCCGGCCTTTTCGCCGCCGCCGTCGCCGTCCGAGTCCGCGTCGGGGGCGGCCCTGGCGCCGCCGCCGCCGCCGCTGCTGCTGTGGCAGCCGAGGGCGAGCAGCGAGCGCGCGCTGCCGCTGCGGGAGGGCGGGGTGAGGTCGGAGGGCTCTAGGCAGAGCGGGTGTGGCCGCGGGCCGTTGTGTCGGCCGCTGGTGAGGCTGGATGACCTCTGGTGCGCCATGCTGCAGTGCCGCTACTGCTGCTGCCGCCGCCGCTGCTGCTGCTGCTGCCGCCGCTGCTGCTGCTGCTGCTGCTGCTGCTGCTGCTGCTGCTGCTGCTGCTGCTGCTGCTGCTGCTGCCCGTCGCAGCTGATGCCGCCGCTGCTGCAACTGCTGCTGATGGGGCTGGTATCACCAGCAATGACCGGCAACGGCGGGGCGGCGGCCGCGGCACCGCCCTGCTGTCGCGCCGCTGTCGAAGCCCTTGCCCGGGTGCCCGCTGCTGCCCTTGGTCAAGAGACGCCCTCTGCTTGGGCAGGCCTACGCCTGCGGCGCGCCAGGCGGTGCGACGCCATGGCGAGGCTTCTTCATCTCGTCGACCCTATTTGTACGGTGTCCGCACAGGGGCTCGCCACAGCTGAGGATTGCTCGGCCTGCACTCGCTCGACAGCAACAGTGCAGGCGCGCACGACACCGCCGACGGAGTGACTGGCGGTGGGGAAGTGTCAGTGTGGCGCGCTTTCTTCTGGATGCACTATTCGCCAGGTTCTGTTGTTACGGTACGCGTCTAGATGCGATTGATCGTAGACATTGTCACACATCATGACCACGGTGTGTCTTTGAGGGCTGGAGCGAGTGCCCTTCACAACGGGATTCGTTGCTGTGAATGTTGTTTCTTTCAGTCTCCTGTCAATCAACCGTATATACCCTCAGGAAGGGTGGACTCGACGCCCGAGACACACTCGGAAGGCCCCTTCAGAGTTTTGGGTGGACCCGTGGTACTCGACAGAACAGGCGCTTGGTAGATCGCCGCAAGTATCCATTGCCAGGCCATAACTCGCAGGAGGTATTGGGCCGCCGCACTGCGCCTCATTGTCGCCGCAACGCCGCCGCACCCAGCCGACTTGGCAGGCTGCCGTACACACACGGTGGTTGGCCCTTCACTCCCTCAGACTTCCTCAAAAGTGCTGCCATGCACGCATACACTACGACGGAGCTTATCTGTGTATGTTGCTCCAGGCCTGTCGAAGCGCAGCGGCTGTCATCATTCTGTGTCAAGCCCAACGTGTCAAGCCCAACAGGTTTTCTGATGGCGGATGGAGGGGGAGAGTCAGCGCTGGCGAAGAGGGGTGCGCGGGGGCAGATGGGGGGCGCAAATAGGTCTGTGAGGTGTGCTCGGGGAGGGCTCGACGGCCCTCGTATACCCTTGACACATTCCTAAAGGTTGCCTGCTTCTGTACATTAGGCAAGTGCAATCTCCCTCACCCTCCTCCTGAGCGTTTTTTTGCGTTCTGTGTTCTCGCACCTGCTTTACATATTCCTACATCAGGTCGCCATTGTCCAGCTCGCATGCGTGGTGCCATTCAGTCGGGTGCGACCATCTCTCGGCACACGGCGCCCGCACATGGCGCAAGGCGCGCGTGTGATCGCCCCCATCCTCATTTCTTGTCTGCCGCGCCAAGGCAGCAGGGCCCCAGAACCGCCAATCTCGGCCAAGTCAGCGAAACGCGCGGTCTCCGGCCTCAAGGGCAAGTGGCGCGCCGTGGCAGCCGCCGCCGCTGCCGCTGCCGTCGCCAAGACACCTACTGCACCGAAGAAGCACGCTCCTGCACCCCGCGCGGCTAGCGCCACATCTGCCACCTCAACCGGCAGCCAGAGCGACAGCGCCCAGGCTGCCGCCACAGCCCCTGGTGACGTCGCCTCCGGCCCCAAGGCCCAGAAGAAGGCCAACTAGCTCACATGTGCATCTGTCGCCGCTGAGGCCACATGGCGCCGCGCGTGACTGTCTGTCGACACTGCGTGGCGCACCACCGCCCCCAAGGCCTGGACCGCGCTCACCCCCAAGCGCAAGGCCTCGCCGAAAAAGAGGCAAGGCGGCAAGGGTAGCGCCTCGACCTCCTCCCTGCTCTCTGGCCCCACAGTCGTTGCCCCCAACGCCGGCCCCACCGATGCCGTCACGCCCGCCTCTGCCGCCGCTGACGACGCCGCCGCGCTCGTGATTGCCATCGCCTCTGTCCCCTCCGCCGTCCCCGAGCCCCCAGTCGCAGCGCTGAAGCCCGACCCGCACGCCGGCGCCCCCGCCGCAGCCAGGTGGGGCAAGAACCTCGGCGACAGGTTTAGGGCCGCCCTCCCGCGCACCCGCAACAGCAGGCGCCCCACGACCCCTGCCCCTGCGGCCTGCATCAAGGCACGCCCCGGCCCCCAGGGTCAGCCCTGCAACTCCGGGCCCGCCAGCGCTGCGTTTGCCGCCAAGCTTGACCGCCTCTCAGTGCGCCGCAGCAGCCCCAACCTGGCGGCGGCGGCCGCGGCGGGGGTGGTGGGGGGCGGGGCTGCAACTGCCTGCTAACTGCACGCATGCTTGCAGTCCCCCTGCAGTGCACTCTCCTCGCTGTCCCATCATTTCATGCAGTTGGCTCTCTTCCACCACGACTTGCCTCGCCCTTGCCTCGTGTCTGCGCATACCCCGTTCACGCTCGGCTGACACAGTGTTGTGCCGCCAGCTGCCCTTGTGGCCCCTGCCTTTGGACACGGCACACGGCGCACACTCTTTCAGCCCTTCCTTGGTTGCGTCTGACGACTCCCAGGGTCAACGGATGACACCACACGCACGACTCCTCACCACCCAAACCGCCGGCGTGGGCTGCATGTCCCCTGAATTTTCGCCTCGCCCTTAGTCACGCCTCCAGAGTCACACTGCATCCGCCCCTGCGTGTAACCCTTGCCTCCTCCTGCCGATTGTCCTTCAGCCCTTACATGTGCACGAACACAGGTTACACAATTGCACCGTTTGCCGCTGTCAGTCAGGTCATCCAAGGTCCAAACATCCAAGGGGGCGAAGCCAACACGCCCTCACAAACAAAAAATATAGTTGGCACGGGCCGCTGGGGGCAAAGCGGCCCAAAAATAAGGTGGAAATGAAACGTGAGGAGGGACGTGTGCGAGAAAACAAACTACGCCTACAGCAAAGAGAGCATGGGCAGATGATAGAACAAGGCAAAACCCCCGTGCAACCCAAGGCGCGCGCGAAGACAGCAAGGCGCAGCGCGCAGCACCAAAGCGGCACACAAAAAAGCCGAGGGTGCGTCCGGGACTCATGGACACTTCCGGGCGCTGCACACGGGGCCCGGCCGGCCCCTCGCCACCAGGCCGCATCCCGGGCGGCCTGTCTGGGTTGACGGGCTCGGACCCAGGCCCAGCCACGCCGCCCCCCTACTCCCTCCTCTCTAGCAGGGGTGCCATCGAGCAGGGGTCACGGGCTGCCCAGCAGGGTCGCTTCGCCCCCCCTCCCCCGCC
>NW_014009752.1:0-5463 GCF_000611645.1 Monoraphidium neglectum
CCGCAGGTGAGCTAGGGGCACCAGCATTCCCAGCAAGGAATCTGTGTCCCCCTGGTCTGCAGTGTGCAGGCAGCGCAACGCCGCCAAGTGTTTGGATTGCCCCCTAAATGTTCCATCAGTAGCACTGGTGGCATGGCTTGGGAGCGCGGGACTGTGGCCTGGGGCGGACAGGGTGTGCAGCGGCCGGGGCAGACCGCCGCCGCGCCCTGTGCATGCCCGAGGCAGCGTGCTGCGGCATGAGACGCGGCCCGCAACAATGAAGTAGAGTCTATCTTGATGCGTGTTTTGCCAAAATCGTGGCCCCATATTAAGCCAAACGCTGAGAAACGCGAAACGAAGCTGCTAAGGCGCGAAATCAAAAACTCGCCAAATACGAAGCGTGTGACAGTCCGATCACTTGTTATTATTTTGAAGAAGCCCTCTACTTTGCAGGTTTCTCTGTAACGACCTTGCAGCGCCGATCCGCCATCCGCACTCTCGCGCACTGGCGCGCTGCTGCGCCGCTGCTGCACACCTGCTGTGACCCCACCCCCAGGTGTTCTCCACCCCGCACCAACCCCCCGATCCAATCATGTGTGGCATCTTTGGGTGAGTTGCGACTGTCCCGCAGGCCCTCGCGCCCGATCCAAGCCCCGGGCGCGCGCGCCGCTTGCCCTTGCCTCGGCCGGGCGCGCAGCTGTTTCTGTCCTATGGGGTTGCACAAATGCACCCACCCCACCCCTTCAATCTTTTTATATCTACACAGGTACGCCAACTACGGCGTCAACAAGCCCGTGCAGGCGATCCTCGATGCCCTGTTTGACGGCCTTCAGCGCCTCGAGGTCCGTTGGATGGCGCCCCCCGCCCCCTGGCCCCCCCCCAGCAGCTCAGTCCCTCTCAAGATACTGTCAGACCCCCCTCTAACGCGCATGTCTCTCGAGTGGCATGCGATCATGGATAAGATATTTGACCTAAAGCATTGCGTTCCTCTGCCGCTCAGGGTCGGTCCATGGCGGCCTTGAGGGCACTCCTCAGGCGCATTGGGCACACTGAGACGACCGGCAACCCTCCCACACCCACACCTCAACATGCGCCCCACACAACAGTACCGCGGCTATGACTCTGCCGGCGTCTGCGTCGAGGCGCCCACCACCGCCGGCGGCGACGGCACCGGCCCCCTGGTGATCAAGCACATGGTGAGCCCTGCCTGATCCGATGCACCCATGTTACCTCGGTAAGGCCTTCGGCTGCGGCCTTGTCCGTGTATGTAGTCGCTACAAGCGCATTGCACCTTGCAACTCTAAATCAGCAAACAATGTTCATCTGTCCACTTGTCACTCTGGGGTTCATGACTCCAAGGGCCAACCGGTGCTGACAGGATTGCATGCATCACCCTAAACCCTCCCTCGCAGGGCAAGATCTCTGACCTGAGGGCGCGTGCCGTGGAGGTTTTTGATGAGTGCGGCTACAGCGGCGACAAGGTCTACGGGACGCATGTGGGCATCGGCCACACCCGCTGGGCCACCCACGGTGCGACGTAGTTGGGCGCATGCGAGCTTGCACGCTTGTGTCGGACGGGAGTGCTGCGCACGCGTCCTATGTGCATGTGCATGCATGCGTTTGCAGTGTGTGCGCGCGCACGTGCACGCACGCATGCATGCATGCATGCTTGCATGCGCGTGCGGAATTGTGTGCATGGAGGACAATCAGGGAACCAAGCGGAGTAGCATGCAGCCCGCGCGCCCAAAAGAAGATCTCTGCCATCATCCGGCCTGCTCATGTAAGCCTGCCGCCCGCTGCCCCCCACAAATCACTCTACACTACACAGGGCCACCCAGCGCGACCAACAGCCACCCCCACGTGTCTGGCGCGAACGGCGAGTTTGTGGTGGTGCACAACGGCATCATCACCAACTACGCCGTCCTGAAGCCCTTCCTGGTGGGCCTTGGTTCATCACAAGCAGACTGTTGTTGTATGCAGACTGTGTGGGTCATAAGCTGGCGTATTGACAGCCAGATTGGCATCTTTGCAAACGACTGTGGTTTGGCATGTTGGGCACTTGAGCAGCCATGCAAGCCCCCATGCTGCGCACACAGTTGCGAGGCACAGCCCTGCCGTCGGGCCGCCAGCATGCGCGTTTCTGCGCCGCCATGCGCCAGCCGCGCTGGCCCCGTCCCCTGCATGCAAAGCCGCGCGCGACAGTCCCCGCCTCGACCTCAATCACGCTGCCAATGCCCACATCACATTGCTTGCAAACAGGAGAAGCACGGGGCCGTGTTTGTGAGCGAGACCGACACTGAGGTGGTGCCGCACCTGTGCGAGTACCTGTGGCAGAAGAAGGGCGGCAACGTGTCCCTGCTGCAGCTGGTGGGCGGCGCTTTTGATGCGCTGCGCCTCAGTTTGCTCTGAGGGGTCGTGCGCATGTGTGGTAAGGGTGTCTTGGAAAGAGCATGCATCAAGGGTCATGATCGTCATCCAGGGCTCCCCAGCAGCCGTCCAAATCTGCCGTCGAAATGCCGCACACCGACAATGAGAGTAGCTCTATGGTGGGCGCCCCTCCTGCCCCAGGAAAGGCGTCCCACGCAACCCCGGCCCAAAAACCCAGCTAGAGTAACCCCATTGCAAACCCCCAACAAAAACAGGCCATGGAGGTGTGTAGCCTGCTGCAGGGCGCGTACGCGCTGCTGATCAAGAGCGCCCGCTACCCCAACGAGCTCGTGGCCTGCAAGCAGGGCAGCCCCCTGGTCTACGGCCTCAAGCGCTGCGCCCCTCCCTCCGCCAACGGCGCCGCGGCCGACGCCGCCGCCGTCGCCGCGGGCAGCGCGGGCGTGGAGGTGTGGCTGTCGTCGGACAGCGCGGCGCTGCTGAAGCACACGCGCGAGATTGTGGTGGGTCGCGGGGCCGGGGTGGATGGCGGGCGGTTGTGGGGGCCGCTTGCGAAGGGGGGGGGGGTCGGAGAGCTTCTGGAGGACGCGGCCGGGGGTGTTCTCAATGGTCCCGCCCTGATGGCCTCAGCTGGGCAAGCGTACCTTTCAGTCATACCAGCACACCACCAAGTAGACTGATGAATTGCTGGCAAACAAGATAGCTGGGTGCATCCTACCAACTGCAAACACTCTCTCAAGTGAGTCCACTCTTTTGAACTCCCCGCAGTCCCTGGAGGACGGCGACCTGCTGCACATCGACGCGTCCGGCCACGCCCACGTGTTCAACGCGCTCGCGCTGACCGCCAGCACCATCGCCGCGCGCGACGACGTCACGTCGCTGAGGGTCGTGCGGGAGCACCGCGTGATTGAGGCCGAGGTGGAGTCCATCATGAAGGTGGGGGGGCGGGCGTCAGGTCCAGGGATTTAGGGGGGTTGGCGGTGGGCGACACTGCAAGTTTTTGTGGTCGCCTGCCGCATGCGGTTTGCCCAGGGGCATGCAGCTCAGGACGTGTGAAGCTTGTTGGCTTCAGGTCCCAAGGGAGCGCAGCGGCAAGCCAGGCTCGCTCTCCCGCTCTTCTATCAGCGGAGCGCCTTGGACGCACCCCACCCGGGCGTAACCCCCCCTGCCCCCACACCGGCGCAACCTCTCCAGGGCGGTTACGACCACTACATGCAGAAGGAGATCCACGAGCAGCCCAAGACGCTGGCGGACACCATGAGGGGCCGCGTGGTGCTGGTGCGCGTACATGGGCCGCGCCTTGTCGGGCCTTATGGGGGCGTCTTGACAGGCGGCCACCTGGACCGGGCAGGGCGTGTGCCGGGCTGGGAACGCCTCAAACGCGTCTCAGCACCACGTGCTTGCTCACGAACAGCTACTCATGCCCCGCGCTGCGCTCCTCCCTCCGCGCCAACCGGCGCGCACCCTCCCCGCCCCCAAGCCACAACCCATCACATCACGTGCTGTCACCCTCGCCCTCACCCTCTTGCCCCCCGCAGGACAAGCCCCTCAAGCCCCTCGCCTCTGGCGCTGCGAACATCATCTTCAGCGGCACGCACCTCGAGCCCACCAGCTCCTCCGCGGCAGCCGCCGCCGCCGCGCTCTCCGCCGCCGCCGCCAGCGGCGGCGCCGAGGGCGGCTTCGCGCTCCCCCGCAGCCGCGCCGGCGCTGCCGGCCCCAAGGCCCCGGCGGCCCCGAAGCCCGCGACCGCCCCCACCCCCTCCCCCTCGGCCGCCAGCCATGTCGCCGCGCCCACCGCCGCCGCCGCTGCGGCGCCGGCGGGCACGCCCGAGGGGGAGCCGTTCATCCGGCTGGGCGGCCTGGAGGAGCACGTGGAGGGCATCCTGCGCTGCCGCCGCATCGTGTTCATCGCGTGCGGCACGAGCTACCACGCGTGCCTGTCGGCGCGCAAGACGCTGGAGGAGTTTGCGGCGATGCCCGTGGTCGTCGAGCTGGCGGGCGACTTCATGGTGAGTCATCCTCCGGTCCCCAGCTGCCTCATCAGGGGAGCCCAGTTATGACCACCGCCGACGGGCAGATGGGATTGGGCGGGGTGCTGCCTGCAAGGGCAGGCGTTGCTGTGTGTGTTGCAATGATTACGGAGCTTCAAGAGTTTGGGTTTCTAGGGAGGGAGGGGGGCGGTGTGGGGTTGCGCAGCGATGCCTGTGGTTGTCGAGCTGGCGGGCAACTTCATGGTGAGTCGGGCACCCTGCTGTCGCACGGGGAGTCTGGTTTGCACGCCCGCCTGGAACGCACCATCCCCCAAAAATCGCAGACGTGTGCAAACCTCCTACGAACCCCCGCACCCCCACCCACCTCAAAAATGCCTGTACCCGCCAGACTCCCTGCATCCTCGTCTGCCCCCAACCCCGCAGGACCGCGAGGCCCCCGTGTTCCGCGACGACACGTGCGTGTTTGTGAGCCAGAGCGGCGAGACCGCAGACACCCTGAGGGCCCTCGAGTACGCCAAGGTGGGGCGACACGGCCTGCGGGGAGGGGCAGGGGACGGCGGGTTTGTGTTAGTGATCGGGCCATCGGGGTCATGCTTTTGCAGCCAGTCAATCCGCCCAGCGCCCAGCTAGCGCCCCCGACGAGGCGTCGCCCTTGTGGGGCGAAGAAGGCAGCGTGCAGACCGCGGGCCCCTCATCGGGCCCAGTCCCTCTGTTGCCTCTCACCCCCTGCGCCGACCTCGACCCCGTCCGCACACGTCGCCACGCGCCGTGCGCCGCGCGCAGTCCAAGGGTGCGCTGTGCGTGGGCATCACCAACACGGTGGGCAGCGCCATCTCCAACGCCACCCACTGCGGCGTGCACCTCAACGCGGGCTACGAGATTGGGGTCGCCTCCACCAAGGTGAGTGATGCAGCAGATGTCATGCCCCTGATGGCTGCCTCAGAGCAGCCTTGGTGTCCTGCTGTGCGTGCGTTTGTGCCTGAGTTTGCATTCAGCAAGCCGTGTTGTGGGTGAGTGGCTGTGAGATGGCCTCTGCGACCGGCCCCCTTCTCCTGACTCTGGCAGCACTTGAATGCCGGCCTCCTGCCAGCTTTGAACACACCCGCTC
>NW_014009751.1:0-5462 GCF_000611645.1 Monoraphidium neglectum
GGGGGGAGGAGATCATCAGCGGCGCGCAGCGCATACACGACCCAGACCTGCTCGTCGGTGGGCGGCAGGACGCGCGCACAGCCGCGCCCCGTCCGGCCCCGCACACTGCCGCGCGAGGGCCTGCTTGCTCGCCTGCGCGCTCGCGCGTCTGCTGAGTCGTGCGGTGCAGTGCGTGCGGCGCCGTGCGTGCCCCGGCGGCGGCGCATGCGTGTCTCAACTGCCCCCTATCATCGCCCCTCCCTACCCCGACCTCCCGCCCAACCACCCCCACCACACCGCAGCGCGCGCCACCGAGTGTGGTGTGGATGTTGAGAGCATCAAGGCCTACGTCGACTCGTTCAGGTGCGGCCGCCACCCGGGATACGCGCCCTCCAGCTGGCGCCTGCAGGGCGGACGGCGCCACCCATCCCGCCAAGAAGCTAACCAGCCAACCAGCCACCAGCCAACCAGCCGACCAGCCGACCCCGCCAACCAGGGCAGCACAGCAGCGTGTGTTCTCCCAATCCCCTCAGGGGGCAGAACCTGCATGCGACACAAGTGCATTGACAGCTCATTTCAAGTGTGCCTGACGCGCGTCTGGTGTTTTGAGTCCCGGGGGCATCACTCAGGTCACGCCTCTGCTGCGGCAACCCGCGACCCTCTGCAGGGTGGGCGCACCCCCACACGGCGGCTGCGGCGTCGGCCTGGAGCGCGTGGTGAGCAGCCAGGGCCCCTCGGCAGCCTGGGGCATGCCGGGGCCGGCAGCCAGTTGCTGCTGTGCGTCCATTCACCCAAAGGACCCGTCACACTAACAAACAAATGCCTCTGGCTGCAGCAGCTAGCCGTGCGTCGCCACCGGTTGCCAGTCGCGGAGGCGCCGCCAGCCGCCCGTTGCGGCGTTGAGCAGCACCTGCGCCGCCCGTCACCCCCCTTCCACGCCCGCACTCAGCCTCGTTGCACTGCCAGTTGTCGCAGTCACTACAATATCATCCGTCCTGCTTTGCGTACCCGCCCGATCACTGCACCGCCCCATCACTGCACCGTCCCATCAATGCGCGGCCCCGTCGCTGCGCGACCCCGTCACCCACTCCCCGGCACCCGCAGGTTATGCTCTACTGCGGCCTCAACAACATCCGAAAGACGGCCATGTTCCCCCGCGACCCCAAGCGCCTCGAGCCCTAGGCTCCCGCATCATGAGGGGGCGCACAGCTGCGCGGCGAACCTCAAAATGCAGCACCGGCCCCGGCGCCAGTCGCGCTTGCATGGTAAACTCTGACAAGCGGCGGCTTCAGCGGGGTCGCCGCGGTCGCAGCTCGTCTCGTCTTTGTGTTTCCTTCTAGTGTCTGCGTTTGCTGCGGTGGGCGCCAAGGCTGGTGCTGTCTCTTTCCCGGCCGTGTGGAGAAAGCTACCTTTTTTTGTATTGGCGCACTATGTGCGGCCATGCATCTGTTTCGCACGATTATGCCCAGCCGTGGCAGAGCTTTTGGCAGGCAATTGCACTTGCAGGTTTGTGAGAGGCTCGTAGTTTTCTGAGGGCAGGTATATGATTGCATCACACTGTAATGCTAATCATGAGGTGTAGAATGTGAATCAGCGGGTGAGCTGTTGACATCAATGAGGAAGGATGCACATGTCCATGTTGAGTCGTGGCATGCTCAAGAGGCTTGTGGGCATGTCTGCGCCATGCACGCTTGAGCGTACTGGCGACCAGCAGCAGCAGCAGCAGCAGCAGCAACAACAGCAGCAGCAGCAGCAGCAGCAGCAGCAGCAGCAGCAGCAGCAGCAGCAGCAGCAGCCGCAGCACCAGCAGCGGCAGCCGCAGCCGCAGCAGCGGCAGCAGCAGCCGCAGCAGCGGCAGCAGCAGCAGCGGCAGCAGCAGCAGCAGCAGCAGCAGCAGCAGCAATTGATGCCGTTGACACGCTGTACGTGCGGTGCACACGGCTCGCTTCTCCTTCACCGTGGCACCTCGGGATGCCCAAAGTGCAACCTGCGAGGTCCTGGGTCTGATTTGTTGCTGGGGCCATCAGGTGTGTGTTGCTGCGGCGGCTGGTGCTTTCAGGTTTCAGCCTGGTTGCTCCTCCCATGCTCCTGCTGCAGCGGGGTTGGAATCTTGATGCGCACTTATCCTGAATCCTGGTAGTGCAAGAGCATGCTGGAACGGTGCACTGAGACCAAGGGAAGTGGTCTGAGAGACCTCAAGTGTGGGCATAATGGCACCATTGAGATACCACGCTCACTCTTTCAAGTCGGCTCAATCTTGGAGGATTCATCAGTGCATGGCCGTCAAAGCAAAGACTTTTGAGGTTTGGTGTGGGCTTTGGATCCTGGTTTGCTTGGCCCGTAGGGCACCAGCAGGTTTGTACTGTGTGGCAGAAACGGCGTGCGTGGGGACGAAGCCACGCAACCGATTTTCACCGAGATTTTATACCACGCTAACAAGATATTGGTTGCATCGAGCACAGAACCACCGACGCAAACTGTATCATATGACCGAATTTATGCCCCTGTTGCGAGAATCCGTGCATCTGTCACAGTGTGCGTGCTGACTTTCAAAGTTGGTGTGCGGCGTGCGTGCTGTGCAGCTGCTGCTGGCACCTGTTGGCTCCCTGCGGGCGCCACCCAGGCTCATTGTATGTACAAAGCACGTTGCGATCATGTCGTAGCTTCGGCGCGCGGGCAATTTTTCTTTCTTGATGGCCACGCGGACATGAGAGCCCGTCCCGTGCGAAGCAGGCAGGGTGGCATGCATCGGGGGCTGCTTTCAAGCTCCCACATCCAGGTGAGATGAGCTGCCGATGAAGGCGCTGTCACATGAGACTGTGATCTGCAAACAAACAGGACGCTCCATCTCCTGGGCATTTTCTTCAGGCCGTCGGACGGAGATATGCTGATAGGACTTTCAGGATTCGATACGTGGCCAGTGGCGGGACATGCAGCCGCTCTCTTTCGTTCGCTGCCTCGGCGTGCGGTGACGACGGTGCTGAGGTGCGTGAACGACAGCCGCTGTGAGGCGCATGGCCTGGCGCCTGCATGGCATGCGCATCATCTGTGACGGATGGCGTGTGGCGGCTGTTGCCAAAGGGATCACTCCTGCACACAGACCTCCTATCCAAGGGGTTGCGGGGCAGCCGAGGTGCACCAGCAGTGCCCTGCACACGACGTCAACCCATGCGCTTGTGGGGCCGTGTCCCGTGCCGTGCAGAATGTCACCTGTGATGCTGAGGAAGTTGTCAGCGCCACGTCGGTGGCATTGCCAGGTGTCGCAGCAAGCAGCGCAGGCGCGAAACAAGTGTCGCGCTTTGGCGATGCGGCCAACGGCGCAGGGCAGCCGCCAGGCCCGCCAGCCGCCGCCCAACAGCAGCAACGGCAGCAGCAACAACACCAGCAGCCGCAGCCAAGGCGAGCATGGGGGAGCCTGCCGTTCGGCGCCCGTGGGCGCACGCCCCTGGCGCAGGTCCTCATGGCAGGCTCGCATCTGGCTGCAGCGCGCCAGCGGAAACACAGCGCGCTGCAAGCAGCGAGCGACCCCATGCAGCGCGTGGCGGGCATTGAAGCAGCCATCACTGAGGGCGGCGACTCGTGGACCAGCCTCGTCGCAAGGGGGTTGCTGATCTCGCCGTCGGAGACCGCAGCAGCTGGCGCCCTACTGGTGGACGAGGGGCCCGAGCAGCAGCAGCAGCAGCAGCAGCAGCAGCAGCAGCCACAGCAGCAGGAGCAACCCCTGCAGCAGCAGCAGCAGCAGCAGCCACAGCAGTCGGCAGATGCGCGGCGTCCGGGCGGCGCAGCACAAAGCGAGCGCGGTGCGACGCCTTTGGCGCCAGCCAGGACGAGGACAGCTAGCGCCCTGTCAGTGTCGGCCACTGCACTCGAGCAGGACACCACGACCTTGGCGCCTGCATGGGCCGCCTCAGGCGTTGCGGGCGGCCCGCACATCGGAGCGGCTGGGCCTGGCGCGGCCAGTGATGGCGGGGTGTGGCCAATGCCGCCGACGCCGACGCCGCAGCCGCAGCAGCAGCCGCAGCAGCAGCCGCAGCAGCAGCAGCCGCAGCAGCAGCAGCGGGCGGTGGCGCCCTGGGATTTGCATGCGGTCCGCGATCAATTGGGCTGGGAGGCGGCGCACGGGGCCCTGCGGACCGGCGGCGCAGCAGCCGGCGCGGGCGCCGGCTTTTGGCCCGCAAGCGCCACCAAGCCAGCGCGGGACAGCGCCCGTGCGGCGCCCACTGTTCAGCCTGGGCTTTCCAGCAGCGCCTGGCCCGGGGGACAGGGCCTCGCGGGCTGGCAGCAGCAGCAGCAGCAGCAGCAGCAGCAGCAGCAGCAGCAGCAGCAGCAGCAGCAGCAGCAGCAGCAGCAGCAGCAGCATCACCACCATTATCACCACCACCACCACCATCAGCAGCAGCCGCAGTGGCCGCACCAGCAGTGGCCGCAGCCACAAGGGCAGCCTCCGCATGCGTCGCAGCAGCCAGAGCAGCACCTCCGCAGCCCTGCGACCAGGAAGCCCATGGCGGCACCACGTGGGGTGTATTCACCATTTTTGGCGCCACCACCACCTCCGAAGCCGCAGCTGCAAGAGCAGCGGCAGTGGCGGCAGCAGCAGCCCCAGCCGTACCGGCAGGCGCAGCCCTGGCCACCGGCGGCGGCGCCGCAGCAGCAACATCAGCAGTTGCAGAGGCAGCAGTGGCGGCGGCGGCAGCAGCAGCAGCAGCAGCAGCAGCAGCAGCAGCAGCCGGTCCAGGTGGCCGCCGTGCCCCCACAGCATCCCCTGCAGCCCCTGTCCACACCACAGCACGCGCCAGCCGCCTTGGAGCCGCGGGGCGCTGCGCCGGCGGCGGCGGCGGCGGCGCGACAGCAGCAGCAGCAGCAGCAGCAGCAGCAGCAGCAGCAGCAGCAGCAGCAGCAGCAGCAGCAGCAGCAGCAGCAGCAGCGGCATGCTGGCCCGGCGGCCGTTGAGGAGTGCGTTGCGCGGTTGAGAAACGTCTGCCCCGACATTGAGCAGCACGCCGCGCTGCATCTCTTGCTGACACCCCCCTACAGGGCGGCGGCGCACGCCTGGGTGGAGGGGGTTGACGCGATGCAGCAGCTGCAGGAGCAACTGCGGCAGGGGACGCAGGCGGGGCCGCTCAAGGCGTTCTTTTTCGACCTCGAAACCAACGGCCGTGGTGAGCCCGGCGTGGTCGGGCCCGGCCCAGCGGGCCAAGCCGGCGCGGCGACGGCTTCTCATCGCGGGGCCAGCTGCGGCCAGCCTCACACCTCCCGAGGGGAGCGGTTTTCCTAGGCTAGCACGCATTGCTGTGGCTGTGGGGCACTGGCCTGGCGTTTGTCCTCGCACACGCGTGCTTGCCTCTCCCTCCCGCACCCCTGCTCGCCCACCACGTTGCGCTTCCCTTACGCACCAACCCACTTGCCTTCTGCCCTCTTCCCCTCCATCTTGCCCCCACCCTATTACATATGCTCTCCCTTCCCCCCATCCCCCACCCACCCAT
>NW_014009750.1:0-519 GCF_000611645.1 Monoraphidium neglectum
GCCGCGCGCCGCATCACTCGCCTTGTCTGCACCACGCTGCACCTTCTCCCCCAGCTTCTCGGCAGCTCCCTGCACCTTGCCGCCCGCCTCGGCCGCGCCGCGCTGCACACTCTCGCTGGCAGCCTCTGCGCGCTGCCGAGCGTCCCGCGCCACCTCCTTCACCTCGCCGGCCACGCCCTCTGCCGCGCCCCGCGCCTTGTCGCCGGCACTCTCCAAACCCTCCCGCGCATCGCGGCGCGCCTGCGCGACATCGTCGCGCGCGGCGCCGCCGCCAACGCGCTCAGCTGCGCCGACGACGCGGCCCAACGCGTGGCCCGCGGCCGTCGCCGCGTCGTGCAGCGCACCGGTAATCCCCGTACCGGCGCGCCGCGCGCCGTCCTCGGCGGCCGCGGCCGTGTCACCCGCCGCGCGGCCGGCGCGGTCGGCGGCGTCGTTCGCGCCGCGCGAGAGGCCCTCGCGAGCATCGTCCGCGGCACCGGCGGCGCGGCGGGCCGCGTCGGTCGCGACGTCGTCCGCGCG
>NW_014009750.1:1069-6012 GCF_000611645.1 Monoraphidium neglectum
GGGCCGCGTCGGTCGCGACGTCGTCCGCGCGTCCGCCCACCTCCTCCAGCTTGTCGCCAGCCGCTGCAGCGGCGTCGCCGGCCTTCTTGCTGACGTCATCGACCTTGCTGCTGACCGCCTCGCGCGCCTGCTCGGCCGGGGAGGGCTCGTCGCCGTGGCGGCGGAACAGGGACTTGACCTGTTGGGAACGCGGGCAAGATGTAAAAGTTGTGAAGGCAGTATCAGCACATGCTGGAAGAAAGGGCCTGTACAATGGAAGGGCATGGCTTTATCAATCAGGGCCAAGGTGATGGGTGTGGCTTAGCTGTCGTGCAGGCTGCACATGTCTGTCTTGTAGGTGCCTGCACCACAAGCGCAGGCTGTTGCCAATGTGTCCGTCAGCCACAGCAACAGCCGGTGCTCTCAATTCAAGCGAATCACAGGACCCATCCCAAACCCAGTCAAACTTGCCAAATCGTCCCCGCCCTCCTTTCACCACCATCCCAGGGACATTCCCATCAGACTGGTTGCAACCCTGCCAAACCCCTTGAAAAATCACAGCCTCCCCCCACCGCGTCAAAGCCCTCGCCGACCGCCTGCCCAAGCGTCGTCTGGTGCCCCTCCGCCTGTTCCTGGGGCGGCGCGGTGACGCGCATTGTGGTTGATGGGCAGGGCGGGAAGGAATGGGAAGGGACGGTCAAGGCGGACATTCAACATTTCCGGGGGAGAAAAAACGGTGAGCAGTGAGTGACGATACTTGATAGGCGGTGGGAACATTGAGGCAATGAATCTAGAGGGTAGACACGCGGGAATGCAGCCAAGCACGCCACACCTGGGGGCTTGTTTGCGAGGTGGTCAGCAGTCAAGCCCCCAGGAGGCCCTGCTCACCCGATCTTCCGCACAAACCACCCCTACATGCCGCAACAAACAGTGATATGATGAGCTGATCCCACACCAGGCCACAATCTAATCCCCTCCCTTCCACGCAAACAGCCTGCAAAGCTGATTGCCCCTCACCTTGCCATGGCTGTCGCGATGCGTGTCGCCCGGCTGCTGGTCAATACCACCACTAGAGAGGGAGGGGGCAGGTGAGCGGGAAGGGGCTGAGGGGGCGACAGTTGCAGTGATGATGACTAAGGGGGGGGGGTGCGCAGAGCCATTGGCGCTGGTTAGATCTAGCCGGAGCAGAAATGGCTGGGGACGGGGTGTATGGCCAGAGGGGACGCGTGTTGGGCGAGGGTGCGTCAAGCCGCGGGGAGTCGTCAGTGTGGTGTGCTGTGCCAAGAGGTTTGATGGGCGATCCACCTTCGGGTATCAGGCCGAGGCTCAGACGGCGCAATCGAAAATGTCCAGGATCGCCTGTTGCAGCACCTGAAGACAGCTACAGATGCACCCCTCAACCCACAGAACGCAAAATGCATCCCGCACCCCGCAGCCTACAACACGCGCCACACGCCGCTCGCCGCTCGGCGCACCGCACAACGTGCCGCACTGCGCACCGCACGCAACATACCAAGCCGCGCGCCACGTGCAGCCAAGAGGTGTCTGGACTGCTATGCAGCATGCGTCACCTCCACCCGCACGCTTGCGCCAGGCCGCCGGCCGTTGAAACGACGCACGCACGTTCAAGCACACCCCCTCCCCTCCCCGTCAACCCCTCCAGTCAGCCCCTGAGGAGGCATGACCCCCCTGCCTTGCCCCCCTAATGCATTAGGGGGGCAAGGCAACCTGCTTCATCCTATTGCCCAATGAACCAAAGCCCTTGTCGCCAACCAGCCCTAGCAACCGACCCTCCAAAAAAAAACAGCCCCAACACGGCCCTCACCCAGGCTGCGGCGTGGCCGTGTCCTGCTCCTGGCCGCCCTGGGCCTGCTTCGCCTTGTAGTTCTTGTAAGACCTTTGAGAGTGATGATGACCGATTTGGTGCGTAGAAGCCCGCGGGAGGGGGTAAGAGAGGAGTTCCAAGGAAAACGGGTCGAAAGAGAATGTTCTAGAGGCAAAACACCTGCATCACTCCGCAAGCTAACGCCCGCGGGGCTCGCAAAGTTTGGGTGTGGTGATGCGTCGAGGGGGCCGTCCCGCACAACCAGGCCGGACGACGGTGGGTGGAGGCAGCGAGGCGGCGGCCACTGGCGGCGGCGCGGCGCTCACGTGGCAAGCTCCTTCGCGCGCTCCTCGTCGAACGTGTCGCGCGTGATGGGCTCCAGGATCTGTGGGCGGGTGTGACGAGAATTATCACACGCAGTCACGTCAACGGGGGAAAGCCGCAGGATCGCTGCGCGTCTGGCGGTAAGGAGGAGTTTTCAGGGAGTGCGCTTGACTGTAGGGTGTGTGTGTGGGGGGGAGGGGTGGGCTGGGCGTTTGTGCAGGATAGCTCGGGAGGAGCAATAGTGCGCGCCATGCTTGGACCAAACCCCAGTGAACTTGCGCAAATCAGGGGAGCGGGCAGCGCAAGATGATTGGATTTTTAGGCAGGGGTCCAGGAGAAGCGCCCGCAAGCACGGCGGGCGGCACGGTCGCACACCCCTAATAATGGATCGGCCAGCGGACAGCAAGCAGGTCGAGCGAACGTGGCAAGGAGAATGGCAGTACACACAAACACCTGTCACACCCCTAGTCACTCAAAACAACCGTGCCGCTTGCCAGACTGTCCACAACGCATGGATTGCCCTCGACCCACAGCACTGCCGCTCCGCCCATAGAAGAAAGGCGCCAGTCTGGTCTTCTATGATAGCCCGCAGCGCTGCAAACAGAATGACCCCAATAAACCCGCAGCAATCATGACCACAAACACATACAATTCTCTGGATATGACACTCCTCGGCCCACACAGCCGCACCAGCCCCACCTTGTCAGTGAGCGTCTCCCGCTCGTGAGCGGGCCGCCTGCCCCCCTGAGCCAGCCGCTCCAGCTGCGCCGCGTGCGTCTCCCCCATCGCGCCCGGCACGCTCGCGGCCGCGGCGGCGCGCGTCGACGACGCGTCGCGGTCGCCGGAGGAAGTCGAGGGGTCGGGCGGGCTCAGGCCCTGGACGAGCAGCGGTTGATGGAGCATGGGGCAATTGTCTAAGTGAATGGCAGTTGAACAAGCGAATGCATAGAAGGGAGCGGTCAGTTGTTCACGCCACACCAGATAGCTGTATTGTATTGTACACCAAGCAAGCAGCAGCCAAACAAAGCGGCAAACTACCCAACTATGCTAAGCTCTGCGCAAGTAAAAATCCCAAGCCGTGCAGAAGCTGCACGCAGCACACGACCAAATGCTGGGTTGGCCGGCCGGCCTGGGCGCTCGCGCCACACATGCCCACCTCCTTGGAGCGCCCTGTCACATGCTCCACCACCCCGCCCGCAATCTCCGCCGCGGTCGACGCCGCCGACGCCGCGGCCTGGGGGGCCGCGGCCAGCACATCGCCCGCGTCGCGCGCGGTCTGGCGCAGGGATTCCTGTGTGTGCACGGGGAATGCGGGAAGGGTGGCGTGGGGGTGGTCGGGAGGGCGGGTGGGCGCAGCCTGCTGCTGACTTGTGCTCTCAACTCTATGGAAGTCGACCATAGCATGCACCCGCGTGAACCAGCCTGAGGGTGGGTCAGCCCCCACCTTTTCGAAGCTGAAAGCACCCCCCCAAACCCCAAACGCCACCCCCAAACACGCAAACACATCAACACACGCGCACGCGCTAATGTCGTCCACCCACCCTCAGGCTGTCGTCCTGATCGGACCCGCCCCTGACAGTGTCCCTGGCCTCCTCAACACTCCGCTGCGGCCCCGGGGGCACGTGCTGCGACGCCTTGCCCACGCGCTCCGACCTGGGCAGCGCTGGCTCTGAAGGGAGGGGATGCGAGGTAATGGGGGGGGGGTGAGCTAGGAGAACGCACGCAAGGTGAAACGCGAGCCACGTCCAAAGGTGACAGCGCAAATGGGCGCAGGGCGAAGCATCGTTGCGTGCACATCACCACAAAAACTCCCTCACACAGATAAGATATAACAAGTCCAGCGCGCCTTTTTGCTCTCAACACCCCACCCCCTTTTGAAACCACACACGCCACGCGATCCACGACACCCACCCGCGTCTTGCGGCGGCCGCAGCGCCTGGTACTCCACCGGTCGGCCCTCCTGCAGAGTGTCGTGCAACACGTGGATGACGTCGCAGCGATTGAGATGGGAGGTGATGACGAGAAGGGCGCGGTGGTTTTGGTGGGTTTCTATGGGTCACTTTTTTTGGGGGGGGGAGGGGCTGATGTTGCTGGGAGCAGACACTGGGATAGTATGCGATGATAGGCTGCGTTGGCAAAATGTTGAGGAGGCCAAAATGCAGCCTTCCAAATGCAGCCTGAGATTGCAAGGAGCACCCAGGAGTTTGCTAATTCCAAGGCTAGCCTGGGGCTGCTCGATAGCCCATAGAGCAGGAAACGACAACGCGAGGTTGCAGCCAGCTACTCGGTTAAATGCCGCAGACAGTCGGGAAGTCAGGCGGGCAGGGGTGCCTTGATCGACACTTACTTCACCACCGCTCCCGCTGATACCTGTCAAAATGCGCCCACACATCCACATGCTGCACACCGTTCGGCCCGCATGCCGGCCGGAGCATCCACAAAAGCAGAAGCTTCCACGAATGCAAATGAACAGCAACTCACCACCCCTCCCATGATCCGGCGCTCATCACGCCGTCACTCGCACCCAACGCACCACCCGTCAACACCCGCCGCACCAGACGACCCCACACGCCGCGCAATTAACCAACTCCCACCCCAGCAGCACGGCCCTGGGACTCCTCTCTACCCCCCGTAAAACCAGACAAAAATGTCATGACAGCCCGACAGCCCGCCCCCACCTGTTGGTGCTTCGTGTCGGTGCTGTCCTTGCCAGGGGGCTCCTTGGCGCTGGCCACCCCCAGCCCGCTGAGCAGGAGGCCCAGGGTGGAAGCCAGGGAGGCAGCTGACGCGGTAGACGCCAGGGAGGGCGCGGGGG
>NW_014009749.1:0-5455 GCF_000611645.1 Monoraphidium neglectum
TCCGTCTGTTGAAGGAGCTGGGGGCCCCTGTGGAGTACATAGTGCTGCCCACGTTCGCCTACGAGCACAAGGTCTTCGTGGGCCCCTTCAGCCGCAGATTCCCGGAGGCCAAGGTGGGAGCAGGCTGCGGCCCCTTGCAACCTGAAAGCTGCAACCTCGCGCCGCGTTGCAGCGCAACTCGTTTCGCACCGCTTTCTGTATCTCACGCTGCAGGGGTTTAGGGGGATGCGCAACGTGTGCGTGTGCGCATGTTATTTTTGACCGCGTGTCCATCAAGGCCGGGGCGTCCGTCGGTCGCACAGCGAGGCCGAGACTGTGTGACTCTAGCGATGCCCGGGGGGGGGGGGAGGGGGGCGCAAGCCCTGGGCAGGCAGTGGCCCTGCCACTCCGCCCCACGTGGCCCCGCGCTCCTGCTTGCAGGCCGCGCTTCTCAGCCGTAAGACCCTCCCGCGCGCCCCGCCCGCCCGGCCGCCGGGCCCCCTGGCCATGCCCCCTGCAGGTGTACACGGCGCCGTTCCAGTGGTCGTTCCCCCTCAACCTGCCGCTTCCCTTTTTCGGGATTTTTCCAGCGGGGGAGATTGGCGCTGACGAGGAGATGCCGTGGAGTGATGAGATTGACCACCGGCTGTTCCTGCCACCCAGCATAGGTGGGTTGGCGGGTGTGCATGGATGGGTGGGTAGCTGGATGGTTGGGTGGGTGGTTAGCTGGATGGTTGGAAGGGTGGGTGGATTGGTGGGCCAAAGTGCCAATCCGCCGCCACGGGCCGTGAGTTGGATGCAGCACGGGGCGCAGCCGCTGCTGCGCGCTGCTGCCGGCTTGAGGGGCCGCTGGGCGGGGCTTGCGAGGGCAAGCGCGGCGCGTCGTCCACTGTCATTGCCTTGGATCACCTCCCCTTATCTCTTTGTGTAGCGCTGTGCGCCTGCTTCATTCAACCCAGCGAACAGCCGGGTTGAACCCCACATGTCTCCTCCACCTGATGAAGCCACCCTGCCGCTGCCACCCACCAACAACACACCGCCAGGCGTGGGCGACTACGTGCGCTTCAGCGAGGTTGCCTTCTTCCACAAGGCGTCCAAGACGCTCATGGTGACCGACGCCGTCGTGTTCGTGCCCGATGACGCGCCCGAGGTCATCAGCAATCGGGCGCTGCTGTACAACGCGCAGGACGGGCTGCTGCAGCGGGCCATCGCCGGCGGCAAGACGCGGGCGGAGGTGCGCGGCGTGTCCCTGATCTGTGCGGCTGCCTGCGGCCGTGGTACGCCTGCTGCGTGCCGGGGCGGGCTCTCGCGCCGGCTTTCCGCCGCGATGCCCGTATGGTTTGCTTGCCGCGCTGGTCCATCAAGTGGCGGGTTGGACATCGTGCCCACCTTCCAAGCCCCTGTCCTGCTTGCGAGGCTCAGCGCGCGTGGGGTTGTGCTACTGTTTGTTGACAAAACACCCCCTGGCCGACCGCTATAACTGCCGCCAGGTGGCGGCGATCGCAAAGGATGGTTACCCGGAGGATACCCTCGAGAACCGGCGGCTGGGGTGGCAGCGCATGTGCCTGCTGGTGCTGTACTTCAACCCCTCGGGTGGGTGTTGCGGTTCTGTGCTCCGCGGGCCTGCCTCGGGCGGCCCCAGAAAACGGCCAGCCGTGTCGGGTGCAGCTCCTGCTGGTATCTTTGATTCTATGCGGCAGGGGTAGTTGGCGCGAACGGGGTTGGCCCATCAGCTGCCACTGAGCAGCTTTGGCCGGCTGTCACGCGTAACCAGCAATCGGCACTCGGAAGGTTTGGGAAAGGGCGACTGGCAGGCAGCATATCAAGTCGGGATTTGGTGACCTGGGGCACCCCCCGGGGTTCACCCTCGGCTTGCCCCAATCTGTCAGACCCACACCATGCACACAGGACCCCACCTGCTGCCTCCGGCCTGCAGCACGGCGCGCCCGCCTCCTCACCCCCCCCCTTTTGTGCGCCCTGCCCATGCGCAGACCTGCTGACCCCTCAGGAGTCGTTCGAAGCCATCAGCAACCGCCTGCTGGTGGGGCCCGTGGTGCAGACCCTCGTATACTCCAAGGTGGGTGGTATGTTCTGATCTGATCTGATCTGATCTGATGTGATCGAATGTAATCTGATTTGACCCGAAGGCAGCGAGCCTGATGCTGAATTGCCCCTGTCTCGTGTGCCCTTGCACCCCCCAACGACGATTCAGCTTTTCACCGCCACGTGTTGAACGCCAACGCTTGCAGGTGCCCCGCACCGTGTGCGACTGGGTTGACTCAATCTGCGACAGCTGGCAGTTCAACAAGGTCATCCCCTGCCACATGGCCGCGCCCGTCAGGTGGGGTTATGCTCCCCCTCCTCCCCCCCTAAACGTGTCATTGCACACCGCATCACCCACCCGATGACCCCGAGCACGTGGCGCGCAGACGCATGGGCTCTCTGTGGTTTGGGGCCGCCTGCACACCCCAACGCACTGCGTGATTGACATATCTGACGGCAGCATGGTGGTTGGCTCCTTGAGGCTCGCATGTCGTCCATGATTTTGATGCATTCTGCAAAACAAACCGTAAGAAGCTCCCGCCCTCCTCTCCCTGCAGGGCCGGCCCCGCCGAGTTCCGCGCCGCCTTCGACTTCGCCTACGAGGCCGCCGGCCGCGCCCCCGCCGCCGCCGCGCCCGCCGCGCCGGCCGGCCTGCTGGGAGGCCTCTTCGGCGGCCTGTTCGGCGGCGGCGGCGCCGCCGCCGCGGCTGCCAAGAAGCAGCCCCTGGAGGCCGACCTGCGGGTCCTCAAAAATTTGGATGACACCCTTGTCAAACTCGGGGCAGTCTACACTGATGCAGAGACCCGGTAGCGGCCGCAGAGCGCTGACATCACCTGGCCGGGCCGCTGGTTTGGCCCGCGGCTCGGGTCGGGTTTGTCGTGGGGTTGCTGCAGAGCCTGGGGGCCTGAGCCTTGCAGTCGGGGACCTCCGGCTGCATTTTGCTGGGATGTCTTCACTGCAATCTGCCTCAATTTTGTGTCTAGCACCTACAGCCCTTGCCGCCCAACGCGGTCGTTGCCGCCGCACCTGTGCTGGTCCTCCCTCCTGATTTCCTGGGGCGCCCACTCCCTGCTGGCGGGGCGCGTGAGGTGTCCTGGCCTGATGTGTTGCTCCAAACGCGCTTTTTGTTTGCCCTCCGGCCATGGCTCGAGGCCGGCCGCCTGCCACCTCGAAACGGGGATCGCGGCCTGCACCCCCGATGCCCTGCCGCGCACCGGCGCCGCATTGGCGCCGCACCGGCCAGTGCCGCTGCGCCAGCAGGCGCGCCTTGGTTTGGCGCAAGCCGCGCGTGCTGCTGCTCCCTAAATGTTAAAGCTGCAAGTCTGGGAGTCGCTGCACTTCCGCTGAGTTGGCAAAAACCAGGGGAACCTACCTCTTTCTGAGGACCCTTCAGCCGTGCAGGTTTGTGAGAGAGCGGTGCACGGCCGGCCCAAGGGAGCACCCCCTGCCCCGGTTGAGCGACGAGGTGCAGTGAGGCTATGGTATGTGCTGATGTATGTTGTGCCCTGTGTAACACAGCCGTGTGGACAACGATGCGGCCAAGCAACAGGACGTCTATGACACAGGCGACGGCGCCTTGTTCCCCTCTCACTCTCCACCAAGGACGCACAACGCAACCAACATCAACGGTTCGTCGTCAACGTGCGCAGCACAGACAGGCTGAACAACCCCAGTGGCGGCCGTTGAGCAGCTTGCTCGCCGGCTCAGGGCCACGGCGGCGTGCGGCCGGCCTTGATCGCGGCAGCAAACTGCTCGAACTTTGCTTTGAATCTGGGAAGGGGGTTTGAGTCGTCGTCATAGCCGTCCTGCTCGCAGTCCCACCTGGGTACGCGAGGAGGGGTGGGGGGATGATGAGGGTGGGTCAAAGGGTCACTTGCAGCGAGACCATGCCGCAGGGTTGAACATGGGCCGAAACCTTGAACAAGAAGGCTTGTGTGTTGGCCGTCGGGGTGTATTTCTATGAAACAGTGGATCGCAAGGGCAAGTAGGCTTGCAAACAAATGCCGAGCCGAAAGAGTCACGCCACTGACAGGTAACACGGGTGCAGAGCCTGGGGATGACCGGCTGCCTGTACGTGGCCCCCATAAATCGCGACGTGCTGCGTCGGCGAACCACGTGCGCGCTGTATGCACTCATCACGCCGCCAAGGCCCAGGTCGGAGCCGCCCAAAAGGCGGAGCCCTGATGGGCGGTCCCGCTCACCCGCAGCGCGCGCAGCGCGCGTCCCAGTCCTCCCCAAGCCACCAGGGGCAGCCGCAGCGCAGGCACGGCATTCGCGGCCACTGCGGGGGTGCAGCACGGGGGCGTTCAGATGGCTGGAAAGAGTGCCCTATTGAGGGGGAATGCATACTCAACGTGCGATGGAGTCACACGGCAGGCTGCAGTGCCCAGCACTTGATCAAAAGGCATGCACAAGTGTGACGCGGGTATAAGTCTGGTCCAATACTTGTACAAGACACAGCTCCTTCCCTTGTGCATCCTTCATGGTTTCGCCGCCGGCCCACTCACGTAAACAGCCGTTCCCTTGCCCGGACCCAGCCGCTTCTTCGCCCCTGCCTTGGCTGACTTGCCGGCTGGCGGGTCCCATATGCTGGCGTCGCTGCCGCCGCCGCCCTTGCCGCTGCCGGTGCCGCCATCACCCTGCTGGCTAGGCCCTGCCGCCGCCGCCGCCGCCGCCGGGGGGTTGCGCTGGGCAGCTGCCGGGGCGCCCGCAGCGCCGCTGCCGCTGGCACCCGCAGCCACTGCCGACTTGGCGGGCGCTGCGGCGGGCGCCGAGGCGGTCTTCGTCGCCGCCGCAGGCGGCGACGACAAGCTCAGCTTTTCGAGCTGCCTCGCCAGCTTCTTGGCAGCTGCCGCGCCCTCGACCGGCCCCGCGCCCGCGCCCCCAAACGCCGACGTCGACCAAACGACGCGGTTCCCCGCATAGACTTGGAACGCGGGCGGCCGCGTGGCGCCCTTCCCGAGCAGCGCGCCCGCCAGCACCCTATTCGGCTGCGACGCCGCTGCGTCGGCGAGCACGAACGCGGCGCCGCTGGCAGACGCCGCGGCCAGCTCCCTGAAAGCCGCCACCCAGTCCGCCTCCAACTCCTCCGGCGCCGGCGGCGCCGCCGCCTCGCTGCCGCTGTCCTCGTCCTCGTCTTCCTCAACCTCTGCCTCCGCCGCAAAGGCCTTGCCTGCCGCCGCAGCCGCGGCGGCCTCTGCAGCCGCGGCAGCCGCGGCTGCCTCTGTCGCGTCGCTGTCGATCCATAGCAGACACATCGGGGCGCCGGCAGCGGCCGCCAGCAGCGACTTCAGATCCGTCGCGCCGCGCTTCAGCAGCGACACGGCGCCGCCCCGCGCCGCGGGCCGCGGCGCCGCGGCCGGGGCCCTCTCGACAGGCGCGGGCTTCGCCGCCGGCGCGGCCGGCGCCGGCGGGGCGGCTGCCACGCGCGGGG
>NW_014009748.1:0-1647 GCF_000611645.1 Monoraphidium neglectum
GCGGTGGGGACGCCCGACGGCCAGCAGCCGGGGAGGCCGGCGCCAGCCAGGCCCCAGGCGCCAGACGGCGATACGAGGGCCGCCTGCAGCGATGAGGAGCCGGCAAACGTCCCCGCGGTGGCGGGGAAAGACGCCGCGCCTGCCGCCCCGGGGAACGGCCCGCCGGAGACAAACGCCTGCGCGCCAGGCAGCCCCGCGCCTGCGCCAGGCGCCGGCGGCGCCGGCTGGGGCGGCAGCAGCGCGAGCAGCTGCGGCTGCGACTGCGGCGGGGCCGGAGCCGGCAGCTGCGGAAGGATCTGCATGGGCTGCGGCTGCTGCTGCTGCTGGGCCTGCGCCGCCGTCTGCGGCGGCGCGGCAAACTGCGGCGCTGTGGCAGACGCGGGCGACGGGAACGAGGACCGCTGCAGCTGCGGGTTCAGGTTCAGGTGCTGCTGCGGCTGCATCGGCTGGGTCTGCGGCGGCCATCCATTCGGCGGCGCCTGCCCCCTCGCCGCGCGCTCTTGCAGCAGCTTCGCAGCCGCAGCAGCCTCAGGGACCCGAGATGCTGCCCCCGCCGCAGCTGCGCCTGGACCTGTGGCTGGGCCGGCGGCGGGGCCGGCGGCGCTGCCCCCTGCCGCGGCAGCGGCCGCGTCGGCGGCGTGGCGGCGCTGGTGCGCGGCTTGCTGCAGCTGTTGGTGCTGGTGGGCGTGGATGTTCAGGGCGTCACCGAGTGACATGGCCTGCGCCTGGACTGCCTGGGTGACGCCTGGGACTGTAGACCACAGGTTCCCGGAAGCTGCCGCCATCGCCGGCCAGCACAGCTGCCATGCGACATCAGGGGACGCCCCCAGTGGCTGCGACACCGGCGCGCCGGCATGCGGGTGTGCATGGGCGTGCGAGCCATGCTGCTGCTGCTGCTGTTGCGCGGCCGCGGCCGCGGCGGCCTGCTGCGCCTGCTCTGCGCGCTGCAGCTGCTGCGTGGCCATGCCCCAGAGGCTGCTGTGCAGGCTGCTGGGCAGCTGCTGCTGCTGGTGCGGCTGCATGCCCTGGCTCGCAAACGGCGGCGCGAGGGGCGCCTGGGGCGCGCGGTGACCGCCGTGCACTCTATGCACGGCAGTGCTGCCAGCCCACCCCATGCTCGGGCCGCCCCCACCCCCACTGCCGCCCCCGCCGCTGCCGTTGCGGCCGCCGCTACCGTCGGCGCCCCCGCTGCCACCGGCGCCGCCGCTGCCGCCTGCGCCGCTGCCGCCCGCGCCGCTGCCGCCCGGGCCGCTGCCGCCGGCGCCGCCGGAGCCTCCGCTGGCGCCGTCGCCATTGCCGCCGCTGCCGTTGTTGCCGCTGCCGCCGGCGCCGCTGCCTGGATGGTTGCTGGCGTGGGCGCCACCCGACCCATTGTTAGTAATGCCCGCGCCCTGGCCGCTCCCATCTCCGCCGCTGCCAACAGCTGCGCCGCCGCTGCGGTCCGCGGCCGTCCCGCCGCTGCCGCCGGCGCCGCCACTGCCGCTGCCGCCCGCGCCGCCGCTGCCCTCGCCTGCGAGGCCGCCGCTGCCGGCGTTGCCGCTGCCGCCGTTGCCGCCGCTGCCGCTCGTCACGATCTGGGGATCGTTTGAGCCGTGCGCGCCGCCGCTGCCGTTTGCGCCTCCACTGCCGTTGGCGCCGCCGCTGCCG
>NW_014009748.1:2019-3688 GCF_000611645.1 Monoraphidium neglectum
GCTGCCGTTGGCGCCGCCACTGCCGCCCTCGTTGCTTGCGCCAGGGGCAGCCACCAGGCCCGCTGCGCTTACTGGCGCTTTGCTGCCCGCGTCAGCGCCCCCCAGCGGCAGCGTCGCCACGGCCGGCGGAACGCCTGCCCCCTGCGCTGTGCAGCCCGGCTGCTGCTGCGGCCCCGCCCCTGCCCCTGCGGCGAGCGCGGCGTGCTGCTGCAGCTGCCCGCGCGGCACGCCGGGCGGTGGCGGGGGCCGCATGGTGCCGGCCGCCTGGGCCTCTGCCGCAACGTTGGCCTCCTGCATCGCGTGCGCAAACGCGGCCGCGGCCGCCTGCTGGCGCTGCTGGTGCGACGCCTGCTGGTGGCGGTGCTGCTGCATGTCCCGCGCGTGCTGCTGCAGCTGCAGGTGCGCGTGCAGCATGTGCTGCTGCTGCCACCCCTGCCACTGCTGCTGCTGCTGCGCCGCCGGCGGCGGCGCCGCGCCAGCGCCCGACGCGGCGGGCCCCTGCACCTGCGCGACCTGCGGCTGCAGCAGGCTCTGCTGCGCTGCTGCGGCGGCTGCCGCCTCCGCGGCTGCCCGCTGCTGCGCGAGCTGCCACTGCTGCAGGTGGAGGTGGTGCTGCCAGAACACGTGCTGCTGCTGCTGGGACGCCTGCATCTGCTGCGCCAGCTGGACCTGCTGGCTCAGCAGCCAGGACTGGTGCTGCGCGTGCTGCTGCAGCACGTCCAAGTGCAGCCGCGGCAACGGGCCCGGCGGCACAGGCATCTGTGGTGCGACGCCCGCAAGCAGCGGGTACTGTTGCGGCTGGGGCTGCGCCTGCCCCGAGTTGACCGCCGCCGCCGTCGCGGCGCCGGCGGCGAGCGCGGTCGCCGTCCCCGTCCCCGTCGCAGTCGCCGTCGCAGCCGGGGTGGCAGCACATGGGGGCGGTGCGGCGCCTGCCGGGCCTGCAGGCGCCGTGGGCGCCGGCGGGGTCCCGTGGGTGCTGTGGTGGTGCGCTGCTGCGGCGTATGCATATTGAGTGTAGTACGCAGCAGAGTGCATGTGGTGGGGGTGCGGGTAGTGCACGTGCTGGTGCGGCGCCTGCCGCTGCAGCAGTTGCAGCTGCAGCTGCCGCTGCTGCTGCGCCGCCTGTGGCAGCGGCTGCGGCGGCGCCGCAGCTGTCGCCGGCGCCTGTGCGGGCCGGTGTGCGGCCGGCGTGCCGTTGCCGCCGTTGTGGCCGTTGCCGCCGGTGCGCGCAAGGCTGTTGCTCTGTTGCTGGCTGAGGCCTGCGGGGTCAGACAGCCCGCAGCCGCAGTTGCCCGAGCCGTTGGCCCCCGCGCCGCCCACGCCGCCGCTCCCGCCGCCGGCCGACGCGCCCGCACCGGGCGCAGCGGCGGCAAGCGGGCCTACGGCTAGCCCGCCGGCGGCGACGCGGGGCACCATGGCAGCCGCAAAGCCGGGGACGGCGGCTGCGGCGGCCGCCGCAGCAGCGGCTGCGGCGGGGGCAGACGCCATCATCTGGTGAATGGCGCCCACCGCCGCGCCCATCACCAACGCCTGCCCCGCAGCGGCGCGCCCGCCGGCGCCACCGCCGCCGCTCCGATTGCCAGCCGGCGAGCTGCTGCCTGCCGCGCCTGGCGCCGCGCCACCGCCGCCAGCGGCGGGCGGGGCGGGGTTGGCGCTCGGGCTGTTGCTG
>NW_014009748.1:4013-5066 GCF_000611645.1 Monoraphidium neglectum
GGGCGGGGCGGGGTTGGCGCTCGGGCTGTTGCTGTTGCCGCCCGAGCCGCGGTTGTTGCTGCCACCCGAGCCGCCGGCGTTGTTGGCGGCAGCCGCGACGGCGGCGCCGAAAAAGCCCGCCGCGGCGGCCGCGGCCGGCGCGGCAAACTCTGGCAGAAGGCCCATCGCCGCCGCCCCAAATCCAGGGCCCGCGCCGTCCACCGCCATCGGCTCCGGCCCCGCGCCGCCGACGCGCGCCGCTGCGCCGGCCGCGGCCGCCTGGTGGTGCCCACCCGGCGTGCGGGGCAGCAGGCCCGCGCCGGCCATCCCCAGGGGCTGCGCCGGCGCCGCGCTGCCGGCGCCCGCGCCTTCGGCGCAGGCCCCGCCCGAGCCAGACCCAGTCGCGGCGTTGCCCCCTGACGACGACTTGTCGCCCCCGCCGCCGCCGACTGCGCGGTTGAGAGTGCCCGCGCGCCCGTGCTGCGCCGTGCTGTGCAGCTGGTCCATCAAGGTGCTGCTGCTGCGCGCGCTGCTGCCGAGAAGCTGCGGCGCGCCGTTGGCGATGGCGCCGTTGGTGGCGGCGACAGCCTGTGGGGCCGGCGCCACTGCCAAGGGGGCCGCGGCCACAGGCACGGGAGCTTCCAGGTGCGGCTGCGGCTGCTGCTGCTGCTGCTGCTGCTGCTGCTGCGCGCGTGGTAGCGGCGGCAGGCGCCTCGGGGGCGGCGGCGGCGCCGCCGCGTCCTCGTTGCGCGCCGCTTCCGCCTGCTGCCCCGTCTGCTCCTGTGTCAGCTGAGGCAGTTCCTGCTGCTGCTGCTGCTGCTGCTTGTCACCGCTGTGGTCTGCCGAGGGTCCCTCACCGCTGCCCGAACGCGCGCGGTCTGCCTGCAAAGCCTGCGCCGCCCGACCCTCATACACGTCGCCTTGCCCCCGCTCGGCCGCGCCCTGCCGCGCCGCCGCGGCGGAGGGCGGCCCCAGCTCATCCGGGAGCATGAGCATCGGCAGCAGCGCCGGCCGCCGCGCCCCGCGCGCCCCGCCGGCGGCGGCAGCGGCGTCCGCGCCGGCGCCTGCGGCGGG
>NW_014009748.1:5236-6320 GCF_000611645.1 Monoraphidium neglectum
CGCCGGCGGCGGCAGCGGCGTCCGCGCCGGCGCCTGCGGCGGGCCGCATGCTGACCTCGTGCCCCGAGTCCGTCTCGCTGGCGCTGCGCTGGCCGTGCGCAAACTGCTGCTCAGCCTGCTGCTGCAGCTGCAGCATGACGGCCGCTGATGTCATCGACGCCTCTGCGGGCGTCACCGGCTCAGGTGGCGGCGGAGGGCCCATCAGGACGGGCGCAACGTGCGGCAGCAACGGGGCCTGCGCGTGGGCGTGCGGCGCGGCGATGCCCAGGTGCGGCGCAACCGGCGGCATCTGCAGCGCGGCCGTGGGCGCCGCTGCGGCGGCCGCGAGCGCGGCTGCGGCTGCGTCGGGTGGGCCGCGGGGGCCGCCGTGCGGATGCGGGTGCGCGTGGGCGGGCGGCCAGGGCGCGGGCCATGACACATTCGGCAGGCGCCAGCCCTGCGGCCCGGAAGCCGCCGCCGGCGCCCCGGGATCCGCCGCAAGGGGGGGCGGCGCTGGCGCCGGCCCCGCCAGTGCCGCGGGGGACTTGACCACAGGCATGCTGCAGGGCGCCTGCGACACGCCCGCGCCTGAGCCCGCTGGCGCGCCGCTGCTGCCCGCGCCCCCGTCCCCGTCGCCGCCGCAAGACGCGCGGGGCGTGCCGGCGGGACCCAGCGGGTGGGCCGTGGCCGCCAGCACGGCGGCGCTGGGCGGGACGCCAGCCGGCGCGGGGGGCCGCGCCGCGCCAAAGGCCGTGCCGACAAGCGCTTGCTGCAGGCTCAGCGGCGGCCAGTGGGGGCGCGGCTGCTGCGGGGGCGGGGCCTGCTGGTGCGGGGGCGATCTGGTGGCAGGGGACAACCCTGCGTCTGCTGCAGGCGCCTGCTGAGGTGGCACTGGCGGGCGCGCCGCGGGGGCGGCTCCTGAGCCTGTGCGGTATGGCGGCGGCGGGCCCATCGGCTTCTGCTGCTGCTGTTGCTGCTGCTGCGCCCCTGCAGGCGCTGGAGCCCCGTCGCCGCCGAGGCTGCGCAGCGGAGGAGCGTGCGTCATCTCCGTCTCCGCGGGCGCGCCTGCGCTTGACGCGGCGCCGTGGCTGCGCCCAGCGGCGGC
>NW_014009747.1:0-5452 GCF_000611645.1 Monoraphidium neglectum
GTGTTGGGAGGGGATTATGGGGCGGGGTTTCAGGGGGGGAGGGCGGCTGCACAGCTGGCGCCGGCGTGGTTGGGCCCCTACAGTGTGCCCCGCCGCCCGCACCCGCCCCATACAGGCGCCCCCTGTATACACACGCGCCCGCACCTTGATTGGGGGCGCCTCCTCTGCCGCCACGTCATAGTTGCGCACCCAAAAGGGGAAGTCCTTCCTGGTGTCTGCGACCATGCCCTTGCCGCTGACGGTCACGCGCAGCAGGTACCTTCGGACGAGGCCGCAGCAGTGCGGTTCGCACGCGCGTGGCAGGGACCGTGAGCGATGAGCGGTGCGTCGTTCAGGGGACCACAGGGACCCCTTTGCAGCGGCCAAGGCTCAAAAAGAGAAAGCTCGCTGCGCAGCCGGCCTGGCGTCCAACTGCCGTGGACCCCCGCAGGGGCCGGCTGCGCAGGAGCGCTGTCCCACGTGGCTTGCTCCAAGCCCGGCGCTGCATGCGCCCGCGGCCGTTTTGGCCCCTGCCCCAGCCCCGTCCGTTGAGCTGCAACGTGGCGCCGCCAGAAGCCCGTTCGCTCGCAACCATCCCTCGCCGCCCCGCTCCCCGTTCCGTCCGGCCGCATCCGAACGCCACGCGGCGGCAGCGCGCTCGCACCTGCAGCGGACCTGCAGCCCCCGGTATGAGTCATAACCCATCTCCACGTTGCGGAACTCAAACGGCAGCGGCCGCGATGCTGCCGACGCGATGTCCCCCGGCGGCGACAGCTCCCGCACTGCGTTGTGTTGGTGGACAATCCAGGGTGCAAGGCGGTTAGATGGGGTGTGGCCTCGTGTCGGGCGGCGGGGAGCCCAACAGTGTACAGCACACGGCAAGCCTGAGCCGTGGCCTCGCCGCTGTCTTCCCCACACCACCGCAGCTGATTGGTGCTGCTCGCTTGGCCAAGCAGCCCCAGGCATCAAATTTACGCCACACTCACGCCACAAAGCCCGAGCACACCTTGTGCCACCCCATAGTAGGCAGGAGCAGCACACAGCAGCACAAAACCCCATCCGTTTGCCTGGACGCAGGCATGCACACCTCGTACACAGCAACGATGCAGCAGGCAGCGGCGCACAGCACATAACAACGCACAGCTCTCCGCAAAACGGCAGGATCACCCAGCACTCTGCAACAAGACCCACGAGCGCACAGGGGCCAGCGCACGGCATTGCCACACCCACCGAGCGCTACGAAATCGTGGTACGTGCCCCGCTCAGAGGCCAGCTCGATCTGCCCAATCAGCTGCACCCTCACGCCGTTGTGCTCCACGCGCTTGGTGGTCAGAGGCGTCACGCGCACCTGTGCGGCACGGCGGCGCCGCGAGCGCAGCCGGTGTGGATGCGCGCTCAGTCGGGCGGGATGCACATGGTGTGTGTGGCGGCGCTCAGAGCAAACGGGGTCAGCAGAGGCCTGAGCTCAAGAGTTCAACACTTTCTGATTAGTAAGGGCGATGAGTGGAAGTGTGCTGATTTGTGAGCCGCATTGCAGCTGCTGATTGCGAGCGCTGGCGCGGCGCCGGGTTTGAGGCGTGAGCTCGCTAGCTCGCTGCGCCACCGCCCTTCAGGCGCTCTTGCCTGCCCCTGCAGCCCGGGCGTGTGCGCACCTCGCCAAAGATGCTGTCGTGATTTGTGTACAGCGGCAGCTCCTCAGTTTCAGTGCCCTTGCCCTTCACCACGGCGGTCTTCTTGTAGTCTGCGGCGCCATCGGCGTCCTTGAACGCGACGTCGATGCGGCACGTCGCAGACTGCACGAGGCCCAGGATGTTCTTCATCGCGATCCCTGGCTGCCGCGGCACTCTCTGGGTGATGAGGCACTGCCTGCAGGCACAGTTGCAGGGTGTCACTGCTCAGATCAGCGATCAGGACTGACAGTAGTTATGAATGGTGCGATGTCGATTGAATGAATTAAAGACTCTTTCACAGATAAGTTTTGTGCATGCGTGCTACGGTATTCACCCAATAAATTTGTACTAGGCTTGTGTAGACCTGAAGAGCTCGCCAGCGTTGTTACAATATGATGCAAAAAGCACATAGAGCGTGTCTGGAGATGCGTGATGTGCTGGCGTCATGCCATACAGCGCAACACGGTGTTGTCGCGAGCAGGCGGCCAGCGCGGCGGCGGTGTAGCAGCAGCGACGCCGACCAATGGAGCGGCGGCTGGGGCCCTGCGGCACATGCAGCAGCGGTCGAGGCGCCAACGGCGTCATTAGCAGCGGTAGGTCACTGCTTGCTGCAAAATATGCCTGCCGTAGGTACCAAGTATTGGCCATGGGACCGGAGCAGCACACACTTTTGCATGTGCGCAGCTAATTGCTTTGCGGCTGGTCACGCACCGTGCTAGCTGTAGAGCAGTGCAGAATATGATGTTGCACAGACCCAGATTCAGAGAGCACGCGCTGTAGGCTCCAAACGCACTCACGCCCTCACTCAGCCACAGCAAGCCGCGCCCCGCCCTGCCGCGCTGGCCAATTCGCTGCCCCAGCTCGACCTGCGCCTGGCGCGCCCCACCCGCCGCATCGCGTGGCACCGGTGGGAGCGCGCCTACGTGGCGCAGCTGCAGCGGCAGGAGCAGCAGCTGGCGCTGCTGTCGGGGGGCGGCGACGACGAGTGGTATTTCTCGGTGTGAAGATACTTTTGTGGGGGGAAGATCGATGTGAAGGCGCTTGTTGAACTGTTGCGCCCAGATGGTGCTTTTCACGCTGGCTGCTTTGCATTGTCAATGGGTTGGCCAGCGGGCACGTCGTGATCAACGCCCAGCGAGCAGAAAGGGCGCGGTTGCGGACTGGCAAGGCTGCGCGTGCGTGGCCTCGCGGACTGTGGCTGTGCGGACGAGCCTGGCGGCGGCAGCGCCGGCCGCCAGGCGGCTGCAGGTCACTGATGGGCTCATCCCCGCTGCACACCGCCACCCTCCTGTCGATGTCTAGATGTGGGACAACCCAGAAGCGCATCAGCAGCTGCTGGAGGACCAGGTAAGGCTTTGAGATACGCGGCCGAGCACAAAGGCACATTCTTACACACACATGTGTGCGATCGCGCAAACGCACGGGCTTGCACCCCCCAAACAAATATACACATGCACGCATGCACCCGGGACAGTCGAAGCACACCTTGAGAAAATGCTCTGTCGCTCCACAAAACATACAAAGTCACCACCCCCACCCCCACTCCCCATCAAACGACAAGGTGCGCTATGCGGCGTACCAGGACGCGCTCATGGCCGCGGCGCCGCTGCTGGAGGGCCGCACCGTGCTCGACGTCGGCTGCGGCACGGGCCTGCTCAGCCTCATGGCGGCGGAGGTGCGGGGCCTTGGGGTAGCGCTGAAACGGGGAGGTGCGACTGTGCGTGGCGCCCTTCTCACCACGGAGGCGCATATTCCCAATGGTGTTCATGATCGGAACCGGCTGCTGGTAGCCAGTATCGCAAATACCATCCCCGTCATGCGCCCACCCTGTCGCGCGGTCTCCACACGGCCGTCTCCGCCACGCCGCGCGTCGCCCCTGCAGGCGGGCGCCGTGCACGTGTACGCGGTCGACGCGTCCCAGGGCGCCGCCGAGCTGGCGACCCGCGTGGTGGCGGCCAACAAGATGCAGTCGCGCATCACGGTCCTCCACGGCCGCGCAGAGGCGGTGGCGCTGCCCGTGGATAAGGTTGATGTCATCATTTGCGACTGGATGGGGGCGGCGCTGCTGCACGACAGCCTGCTGCCGGCGCTGGCAGCGGCGAGGGACAGGTGGGGGGCAAGGGGGCCGGGGGCGCGGCTCAGGGCGGGAGGAGGCGTGGTGGTCCTGGGCAGACCAGGTTGAGTGGCCGACCAGAGTGGAGAGGGGAATGTTTGAGGATTTTGCTTCCAATCGCGCGGCCATGATGGCAAGGCGCGGCTTGTGCATGCTGGTACCGTCGGCGTGTGCGAGGGGGTTTTATGGTTCAGCACGTCGGGCTCCCACGCAAAAGATTCAAGACAAGGACCTGCTTATAACATCGAGTCGGCTTGGATCTTGTTCAACGCATGCGCTCCCGCTCCCGCGCCCCCGCGTGTGCATGGCGCAGGTGGCTGGCGCCCGGCGGGCTGATGTTTCCCGACTCGGCCTCGCTGTATGTGATGGGCGTGGACGACCGGCAGCACGTGGCGGATAAGAAGGCCTTCTGGCACGCGCGGCAGCTGGTGGGCTTGGCTTGGAGGGCCTTTGCCATTGTGTGTGTGTGTGTGTGTAAGAGTGTGTGTGTGTGTGTGTGTGTGTGTGTGTGTGTGTGTGTGTGTGTTTGGCCACGCGGACGCAGGCGGCGAACAGGCGGCCGGGTTTTGCTGCACCCCCTGCCTTGGCCGCGGGTCGGCCTCGGGTGTGTGGGAACCTCACCGATCCCTCACTTTCACACAGCCCCCAGCATCTATCCTGCAAACCTTGCAATCCTGTCGCATGTCTCTCCAGCCACCCCTCACACCCACCCATTCGCCCGCCCATCCCCCCAGGGCGACTTTGACGTGAGCCCTGTGCTGAACTCGGTGGTGAAGTTCCCGCGCCAGGACACCCTCACGCGCCGCAGCCAGGCGGTCACGGGGCCTGGCAGGCTGCTGCAGCTCGACCTTTACAAAGCCGGCCCGCAGGTGAGGTGACCCTTCCCTCCACTTCAGAATCTGAGCACCAACTCCGAGGGCTAGGGTGCACGATTGCTCGCCAGCAACGCCAGGGGCCGCGCCACGGGCGGGGTCCGGATACTCCACCGCACGGGCCCTCAAAGCGTGGAGCTCTGGGAACGTGCATTGGTTGCTGCCGCTCAGCGCTCCAAAGTTGCTGGGATGCTGCGCCACGCGCTGCGGGGCCTACGTGACCTGGCACGCCCCTACTCAAGTGCACGCCACATCCCAAACACCGCAGCTGCCCCGCTTGTGCCGCCTCCACAAACGCTACGCACACAAACATCCCCCATGCCACTCATCCGCCAACCAAGCCAACACACACACACAGACGCACACACACACACACACACACACACACATCACCCCTTTCCCCCTTAGGACCTGACCTTCTCTCAGCCTTTCAAGCTGACAGCGCAGCGCGAGGGCCGCGTCAGTGCTCTGCTGGCCTACTTTGACGCACACTTTACCTGCAGGGGGGCTGCCGGCCAGGACCCTGTGGTGCTGACGACGCACCCCATGGCGCCGGCGACAGGGTGGCAGCAGACGATCTTCAGCTTCCCGCGAGCCCTTCAGGTGGGGTCGGGCGCCATCCCGCTATTAATCGGTCCGCGTAACCGCTCTGCCGCCATCCTGCCATTTCTCCGCCGCCCGACTACTTTTGGGTTTAGGGCTCGTCGACTCCTTTGGTCACGTGACCAGGGGAACTGCTCGGGCAGCTTCCCGGCTGAGCTAGTACACCCACACGACCCCGACTCGGCGCCCAAACCAACCCCCCTGCCCCCATCGGC
>NW_014009746.1:0-5454 GCF_000611645.1 Monoraphidium neglectum
GTGCACGCACGCACAATTGCATATCCACGCGCACGCACGCACGCACACACACACACACACACACACACACACACACACACATGCGCAAGCGCAAGCGCTCTCGCGCGCCCGCGTACCTGCTCAGTCGTGTGTTCCGTCAGTCTCTGCTGCAGCAGCCGCTTCTCCGCCTCGAGCGCCGCCATGCGCCCCTGCACCCGCTCCACCTCCTCCGCGGCCTGCTCCCACTGCACCTGTTGCAACGTGCAAGAGGGCAAGGCAGTAGGAGCAGTAAGGGCAAGGCTCGCCGGGTGTGTGGGAAGGGGTTGCTGTGGGAATCATGACACTGCATGCCGCTCGTATCCACACGTGTTCACAAAGTGGTTATCGTTTGCACAACGCGCATTGTTTGCGCTTCCTGTGCTGCAGGCGTTGCCTTGCATTCGTGGCCTGCCTAGCTCTTGTAAGGTGCACAGCAGTTGAGAGGATGTGTGCCGCATAGAAGGCACCCCGGCCACCTGCAGCTTCCCAGCAGCTGCCCACCTGCTTCCCGACCTCCGCCTCCTCGCTGCGCGTCTGCAGCTCAAACAGCTGGTTCTGGGCCGCGGTGTGCAGCTTCTGCATGGCTTCCAGGCTGGCCTGGGCGCTCGCGAGCATCTCTGCCAGCTCAGACTCGCGCTCCTGCGCCATCGCATGGCAGTTGAGGGGCGGCGGTTGATGAAGGGGTGCATGATGGCGCCGCTCGATTCGCAACGTGACCGTTCCATTGTGCAAAACAGTGGCATGACGTGTCAACGCGCCACGAAGCAATTCAAAAGGCAAATGCCTGCATCACGGCTGCAGCCTGCACCATCCGGGCGCCAAGTCGCCGACAAGCCCCTTGCACAGACACTTGAAGGAGGGCGAAACAGAAACCCCTCCGCCGACCTGCATGCGCGACACCACCGCGGCGTCCGCCTCTGCCGCCGCCTCCCTCTTAGCTGCCTGCAGCTCCTCCTCCTTCGCATCCAGCGCCGCCTGCAGCTCCCTTGCCGCCTCCTCCTGCACACAGCATCATCAGTGACATGCAGTAGGCTCCGCCGTCACCAACGCACCTTTAGCAGGCCCAAACATCATGCTCTCAACCGGCAAGCGATGGCGGCGCAAGCAGCCCACAATACGCAGCGCAACGCTCAACGACGCCAGGGGCCGCCCGCGCCGCCCCTGGCGGCCCAGCGAGGTGCTTTCCGCGGCGTCGCCGTCGCGGGGCCACCCCCCAAACCCCGCAGTGTGTCCCACCAGCTTGCGGATTGTGAGGTCCTGGTTCCTGATGGCCTTGCTCTCCGCCTTGTACTCCGCCAGCTCACTCGACAGCTTGCGCACCTGAGGGCGGGGTTGGGTTTAGGTGGCGCTGGTGAGTGAGTGTGCGTGCATGAGAGAGAGAGAGTGTGTGTGTATAAGTGTGTGGGTGGGTGTGCGCGTGTGCGCCCGTGCACATGTGTTTGAACGGGCACAGGTGAATGGGTCTTCATATGTTTAGTGGATTCAGAGGTGAGTATTTGAGGCAAGGAGAGGCAGGGACGTGATGATGAGAGCACGCCCATGTGCTGCGCCTGCATGGGCGATGATGCGTGTGCGCAAGTGTTTCGTATGTTTCATGTGTGCGGCTGACTTTGATAACCCAACCCGTAAACGATGCTGCAAGGGGCCCGGCCGCTGGGCTCAGACACCAAAGGGGTGGCGGAAAAAGCCTGCCAGGCGTCCCCGCCTGTCCCTGCCCCCCAAAAAACACCCTGCGGCTACGCAGCGACCTCCACGCCCCACCTGGGCCTCCAGCTGCGCGCTATGCGCCTGCGCCTCCAGCGCCGCCGACAGCGCCGCCGCCGGGTCGGGGGCCTGCGTCATGGAGGTTGCTGAGACGGTTGGTGGGGCTGCGTACAGACAGATAAGCTTGGTGGTGTGCATGCTGGCGCCCCGCCACCGCATTGCCAACACCCTCAGCACCCAAATCACAGCAGAGCGCCACGGCCACGTGCGAGCCGACCCACCTCATACAGCTCCTGGTACAGCTCCAAAAATGCTGACTCAGCGTGCCGCGCGCGCTTGGTTAGGGAGTCCACCTCTTCCTGGTATCGCTTCACCATGGGGCCAGACGCCTTGCCTGGGTCCAGGCAGGCAGGGCGGCGCAGCGTTGGCCCGCGTGGGCGATTTCATTGGCAGCCGCATGCAGCGATCCCTGCATCTGCCGCTCGTGTGTTGCACGGCTGCATTTTGGTTGAAGATGACGCCCTGCCGGCGCTGCATTCATTTGACAACGCGGCTGGCAGTGTTGTGCCCCGACCCCCTCCCGGCCCCCTCGACCCAGCCCAAGCCCCGGCCCAGCCCGCCAGTCCCCAGCAGCGGCCGCGCCCGCACCCGCCTCGCCGGACGTGCGCTTCCAGTCTTTGGTGGCCTCCGCCAGCAGGCGGCGGCTGGAGGTCGACTGCTCCTGGTGCTCCGCAATTTTCAGGCCCACCTGCGGCCCGGCATTTTGCGCATGGGCGCAAGGAGACGCGGCAGGGCGCGTCGTCATCGGCGGCTGCATTCATGTTCAGTGCACGGCTTACAGTAAAGGCGGTGGAGTCAAGCGGCCCTCGCTGTGGAGGCAGGGCCGAGTTAAACTGGCGCAGGCTGCCGGTAAAGCGCGGCAAGCGAGAAGCTGCTCGATTGCACGGATGTCGCCTCCCGGGCATCGTGCCGGCCGCGCCGCACCTCATCCAGCTTGGACCGCCATTTGTTGTCGAGATCGAACTCACGCCAGAAGGCCACGACCGGCGCGAGCGCCGTCATTGCGCAGGCGCCGGCGCGAGCCCGCTGCTTGTGCTCTGCTGCACCTGCCAGAGACTAGGCGATGCGCCGAGTTCGCGGCGCCCCGCACCCCGGCTGTACGTTTGCTGGAGCTGTGTTCAAATGGCTCGTTGGCTCGGCCTCGACTTCTTATACACGATCAGCACGCTGACAGTGCAAAGGACGACATCAGCGAGGTGTCTCCCGATTGGGTTGCTCGCTTGATAGATATGTCATCGGTATACTCATGTGCAAATAATCACGTTGGCGTGGTACACGCTGTTCATACATTGCGGTTGTGCACGAAGCACCCCGCCAGATCACTAGTGAGAAGTGCCCCAGAGGACAACCAGTCAACATATGTTTATTTGAGTGACCGATTTAAGTGCGACTACAATTACGGACGCGCCGTTCCCGAGACTGCTGATCCCTTGTGCCATTATTCTAGAACCGACCTGGCACACCGTCTAGTGCGGCGGTGTGGCATGTGATAGTGATCAATTGTTGCATTCGAGCACTCACCGCCAAAAGGCGGCTGGCAGCAGCCATGTTGCTTATGAAAGGGCTGGTGCAGACGCTCGCGCACCGAGGCGAGGGCGCACAGACATTCGTAAGGGGATTGAACGTCGCACTACATCAGTTGCAAAGCGGTGCAGGCAGCTCTGCTCTTCTGGTGCAGCAGGGCGTGCAGCAGCTCGTTCCAGGTGAGCGGCCACCCCGCGGGTTTCCACGGCCGCTAGTGGGCGCACATGATACTACACGTCAATACATATGCTGTAGGCGTGCGCGGTATGCATATCAAGCTGGCCGGCGCTGGTGGCGTCTTGCACTCACTGCGAGTCTGCACACGACCGCTTGCGCTGCAGGGGCATTCTGCTCATACGGCGGAGCGTTGCCCTTGCGGGCGGCGATCCAGCAACAGCCGTGGCAGGCAGGCCCTTGCAGCATCACCAGTGGCGGCGCAGGGAGCAGCAGCTTCGGCAGTGGCAGCATCGGCGGCACGCGGGGGTTCCACACCACTGCAGGTGCGCATCGGCGCCGCCGCCTGTGTCCCACACATCCCGACGTGCCTGCAACGCCATGCAATTTGAACGTGCATTCGAAAGCACTCTGCGAGTATTGCGCGCCGCCAGTCCGGCTCGCTCGGGCCCTCCCGCCGGGCACCAACCACCCTGGCTGTGCAGCTGACAACGGTTCGCACCCCGCGTCACCCGCCGCGTCACCGCAGCCGCCGCCGGTGACTACTACGACGTCCTGGGTGTGCCCCGCAGCGCCAGCGACCAGGAAATCAAAAAAGCCTACTACAAGCTGGCGAAGAAGTACCATCCAGACACCAACAAGGCAAGGTTTTGCGAGGGGGTCAGGGGCCAGGCGGTTTCGGGCGGTTGAGGCGGTTGGCGTGGCGGGGGCCAAGGGGACGCAAGCGACCGGCGGTCGGGGACTGGGCGTGGCGTCGCTGAGAGCCACGAGGCAGCGGGGACAGGGGTTGCGAAGCGCAGGCTGCCGCTAGCGCAGCTCGGTGCCTTGGCTCGCGGCGCAGCATTTCCGTGCGCCTCGAGCGGCGCGCGCCCCGCAGCGACGGCCGGGCGCCAGCCGGCCTGCGTCAACAACAAACCACAGACGCCCCTGCCAGCACCCAGCCGCCCCGCACGCACGCACGCACACATGCGAGGGCCCCCTCTTGATGCAACGTTTCATGTCCTCCAGGATGACTCGGAGGCGGCCCGGAAGTTTCAGGCGGTGTCCAAGGCGTATGAGGCGCTGAGGGACCCCGAGAAGCGGCGGCTGCACGACACACTGGTGGGTCAACTTTTTGTAGGGGCAGGGGGTAAGTTGCTTTTGCTAAAGAGGGCATGCATAGGGACTGGGGATGCGTAAGTGTGCACACACACACACACAGGTCTGTCGGTGCGTGTTTGCAAGTATCGAGGAACAGACGCGTGTGTTTATATGCAACGCAGAGCTGATACGAGTCGTGACGGTTTGAGGGGGTGTCGCTTGCTTGCTGGTATAACCTGTGTCGTAACTTGTCCGTGGACACGCGCCACGTTTGGGTGCTCAAAGCACAAAGTTGCGACACGTCTGTTGCCCCTTGCGACTGACCTCCCCCGCGACTCTGCTGCCCGCGGCCGCTGGCGCCCCGTGCACCCCAACAGGGCCGGGAAGGGGTTGAGCAGATGGAGACGGAGGGTGGCGCCCCTGGTGGCGGCGGCTTTGGCGGCGGCTTCCCGGTAGGCGGCGGGGCGGGCCGGGGTCAGCCGCCCTGGAGCAAGGCCTAGGGCCGGGGGGGTGGCGCTGGAAACAGACTTGTGCTGCGGAGCGGCTGCGCCGTGGGTGCAGCGAGCAGCAGCAGCGGCGGCGCAACGGGCGCAGTTGGGCCCGGGCGTGCCACGCATTGCAGGCGCGCCAGGCGCCCCCGCCGGTCGCATGGTCCCCTCACGTGGCTTCCCCCTCCTTTCTGCTGCGCGCCCTTTCTTCCTGTCACGCAGGGCGGCGCCGGTGCGGGCGGCTTCCCGTTCAACATGCAGTCGATATTTGAGCAGATATTCCGGGACGACCCCCAGTATGGCGGCTTTTTCAGGGGCGAGGCCATAGTGGAGACAACCATCAACCTGTCGTTCATGGTGAGGGCGCAGGGGGGGGTTCAGGGGCGCAGGGTGATGTGTCTGGGGG
>NW_014009745.1:0-2039 GCF_000611645.1 Monoraphidium neglectum
GGCACCGACCGCGCGGCAAGGGCCGACTCGGCCGCGCCCTCGGCCGCGGCCGCGCACTGCCACAGCTCTAGGGGCGCCTCCAGCCTGCTGCCCCTCCACCTTCCGGCCTCGACGCGGCCGCTGCTATAGGTGCGGACGCCGACGCCGTCCATCGCGCCGGCAGACCATTCGCCTTCATACGTGCCGCCCTGTCAAATTGGATGCGAATGGTTTGATGAGTGGAAGGGAAGGGAAGGGTGGGTAGGTGGGTGGGAAGCCGGGATGGGAGGGGAGGGGGCAGGTGGGGCAGCCCGTCTAGCGGAGGAGGGGGCCGGAGGCGGCGCGGGGTTTTGGTCGGAGGGTTTCGCTGCGGCGTGGTGTTGAGTTGAGGCGAGCGCTTTTACGGGAGTGTGGCGCCCGAGAGCCCGCTTTGCTCCTCATAAGCAAAGCCGGGGCCCCGCATCGCGGGGTGGGCAGCTGGGGTTCAGGGGCAGGGTACAGGGCGGACCAGCTGCGAGACGCCGGGCGCCCGTTGCGCCCTGCCGCCCGTCGCTCGCCGGCGGCGGAGCGGCATGTGCCGCATGAGGGCAACCGCTTTCGATTTGAATCGCAGCGTTTGGGATACGATGATAGCTGGGAGGAGCATGGGTAAAACACGTCAAAAAACATACACATATATGTATTTTCATATGTACGTGAATGTAAGTGACTGTAAATTCATGATTATCAAGGGGACACGCGGGCTCACGCGCCTTGGGGTAGTAGTAGACCCCGCGGCCGTCCTTCACATTGCCGCGCCACTCCCCCTCGTACCGCGCCCCCGACGCGTACCTGCGGCGCGGGCGGGGGCGGTCGCGGCGGGGTGCGGCGCGGCGCGGCGCGGTGCCGCCGCGGCGTTGCACGGGGGCGGCGCTTGTCTTGCAGCCGGGCGCCGCCGGGATCGATGGAACGGGCGCCCGGATCAGCCGGCGTTCCGGCAATCCTGCTGGCCTTCGAGTTCAACGTTTTGGCGCCGAGCCGACGAGAGGCTCAACATTCGATCGGGATCGACACCCCGCGCCCCTCCCCTCTGTGCTCACGTGTAGACGCCGAGGCCCTCCTTGCTCATGCCCCGCCACTCCCCGCGGTAGACCCCGCCGTCCTCGTGCTCGTACGACTCTGGAAACGCGGGGCCCGCGGAGCCGAATAGAAGGTAGGACGCCCCGTGGACTGCGCAGTCCGGAGGTGCAGTCCGGGGAGCAGTCCGCGGGTGCGAGGGGCCGGGGTTGAGGTTGGAGGGGCCGCGGGGCGCGCGCGACGCGGCAGAGGTCAGCGCATGGGTGCGGTGGGTTCTGACTTGTTTGTGGGGCGTGGGGTGGGCTGCACGCGTTGAATGTCAGCAAGGGGGCACCCTCCATCAAACGAAGGGCGGATTTGGCACGTTCAGGCGCGCCTCAGAGCGCGACAGACCTTGCCCATGCCAGCAGGCAGTAAAAGCGTCGGCCTCCAGAAGGGGGGGGGAGGTGGGGGTGCCGCACCTGCAATAGTGTTGGCAAGGAGCACCGCGGCCGCCGCCGCGACGCCGGGCGGCCCGAGGGCGGCCTCTATGAAGGGCAGCGCAACCGCCGCCGCGGCGCCGCCGGCGCTGCAGCCGCAGAGCAGCGCGCGCTCGCGCTTGTGGCGCTTTGCGGCGAGCGCCCTGGCAGCAACACAAGGGGGCCAGGGGGTGGCCGATGAGGCACGATCGATGTATGTACAGCGGTAAGCATTTGACACCGTACAAAAAATTCAATCATTCCCCAATTTGGACGTGCGTAGGTATGTATGAAACCGGGACAAAGGCCGGTGTTCAGGGTACTGCAGGGCCAGCAGGCGCTGGGTGGCGCGACGACACTGCCGACCCTGCTGCCGCGAATCAGGCTGTAGCGCACCCAGAGGCTGACTCGGGGTGCGGCGCGGGCGCGGGCGCCGGCGAGGCGAGCCGACGAATTGTGTGGCTGTCGTGCAAGGGGGGCGCCGGCTTGCAGCGGGCGCCGGGCGCGGGGCGGGGCGGGGCCGGGCAGGCCGACGCAGTGCAGGCG
>NW_014009745.1:2510-4234 GCF_000611645.1 Monoraphidium neglectum
CCCGCCGCTGCCGCACACACCATGTGACGCCCGTCGAGAGCGCATATGTGGCGAGCAGCACGGGGCCACCCAGGAGCACCTCCCAGGAGAGGCCGGGGCAGCTGCGGGCGCGGGGGAGGTTGGGGGATGGACGTATCCGAAGGCGAACGGGCGCTCGGGGCGGCCGCCGGAGTTGGTCGGTCGAGGGGGAGGGGGCGAGGGCGCAGGGTGAGCGGCATCGACGGCCCCCCGCCACGCGAGGGCCGCTTCTGCAGGGGTCGAAGGGGGCGGCTGGTGGATGGGGATGACGTCGCCCCTCGGCTGCCCTCATCGGCCGCAGAGGCAGGATCGGCCAAGGCTCCCGCCTCGCCCCTCTCCCTCTTGCCTGCTGCAGACGTGCAGGATTGCTGCCGGGAGCGTGACGTAGCCGGCGATCTTCTGGGCTGTCTGTTCGATGTGAATTCAGGAGAGGCCAATGTGCGCGGTCAGCATGCGGCAGGCCAGCCGGCAGGGACCGCCACTGCAAGAGTCACCGGCGCGGCTGCAGCGGCGACAGAGCAGCATTGACGCGCCTGCGCGTCGGCGAGGTCAAACAGTCCCGCCTTCCGCAGGTTGTATCCGATTGCGAGCAGCGCGAGGGACTCCAGCGTCCCCGCTATGGCTGGCGGGAGATCCATTCTTGTGCAACGCGTTTCAGATCCGACCGGCAGATCGCTGTCAGCTCATGGGTAGTTGTGAACATCATATGTAGTACAGTCGTGTATATGTGCACTGTCTACTTCGCCCTGCAGCACGCTCACGGCCCGCCTGGACGGCGAAGTGTGCCAGGGCAGTGCCAGGGTGACGCCGAGTCGTCACCCGCAGCCAATGCGCCAGTTTATTGGCCAAGCAAATTCATCATGCCACGTGCCGGAGCGCCCACCAATCCGGCACCAAGCATCAAAGCATTTACTCAGCCTCCATGCGCTTATCGGCCCGCGCACGCTGCGCCTCGCCGCGCCTTGCGAGCGGCGGCGCGCACGCGGCGCCTTGACGCCTGGCGGGCGCCCCCAGCCAATGCAGTGTTTTGAACCGCCCCTGAGCCTGGGGACCCTGCATTGACTGCCGAGGCTGTGCCCACATTTGGCAGCACCAGTGGTGTTGTTCGGAATGATTTGGTTTACTCGGCAGCTGCTGCGCCGGCGCTGGTCGCCAACGCAAAAGATTTCGGAGCGGCGGCGAAAATGGTCCGCTTTGGGAGCGGGAAGGGCGCGCGCTGACGATAGCGACAGGCGCGCCGGTGTCGAGCAGTGCGTGCCTCGGCCCCTGAGGCTGCGGGCGGCGCTCCCTTGGCCCGCAACCACTGCCCAATCTTCCCACACCAGCCGTGGGCCTTGCCCTCGACTGCATCAAACCCCTGGCACGCGAGCGGCGCCCGCGGCACAGCCCATTCCATGGCAGCGTGCTCTAAAAATGAAGGTGGTTGTGGGTTAATGACTCTTGGCTGCGAAAAGGTGCCTTGAGGAAACCGCGATTGTGGGGGCAGCAGCTCGCATCAGGGCACGAAATAGGCCGGCCGCATCCTAACTCTAAAAACACAACCCTGCATTGTCGCCGCCGCAGCGCAGCTGTCGCCTGATAATGCACCAAGCCGTCGTCTGAAGAGGCGGCCGCCCCGTCCTGGCGCGACACGCCGCGCCGGGCTCACAGCTGCGCGCCCGAGCGGCTGCCGCCATAGCCGCCGTAGCCGCCGCCGCTGCGGCGGG
>NW_014009745.1:4437-6124 GCF_000611645.1 Monoraphidium neglectum
GCGCCGCCGCCGTACCGCGCCGCCGCGCCCGCGTCGCTCGAGCCTCCGCTGCCGCTGCCGCGGCCAGTGCTGGCGCCGCCGCCAAGGTATGCGTCCGGGTCCCGCCCCACCCCGAGCAGAGCGCCCGGCGGCGCGCGCGGCGAGTCGGCGCCGCCGGGCCCCTTGGGCGCAAACGGCGGCGGCGGCGTCGGCGACGCGGCGCCGCGGGCGGCGCCGGGGTTGACGAGGGATTTGAGGAACCCGTAGGATGGGATCTTCCTGAATCCATCCAGGAAGCTGTGTTGGATGGGATTATGAAATTGTGGGGTGTTGAGGGGTTGGCGGCCGGCGTTCCGGGCGATTTTGGGGGGAGGGACACTCTTTGTCCAGGTTGGGGCCGCTCGGGCCTGAGCGAGGGCAGAAGCCGGGTGGCACGCCGCGGCGGCCCTGAGGGTCAAGTGCAGCCAACCAGAACTGCTCCAGGCAGGCGAGACAGCAGGGGGAGGGGCGAGAGGCTTTTCCGCGGCCCAGGGATGTCGGGGAGTGAGGGGAGCGCGAACAACGGAGCACAAGTCACGAGAGGGGCACAAAACAAGCGCGGCGGACCCACCCGTTGAGGCCTGAGAGGCCGCCCCTGTTCTGCCCCTCCTGGTTGGGCTTGGGCGCCTGCGGGCGCAGAAGCGCACAGGCGGCATCGCGTGGTTGGGCGGCAGCGTCGGCGGAGCGGACGCGACAGGGGGGGGGCGTCATCTGTGCCGGCGCACCGCACGCGCTTGCTTCGGCGTACGCGTTTGCATGCGCACGTGAACACACGCGTGCCCTTCATGTCGCGCGCAAGCTCTCCGCCCTCCCCGACAAATGTACGCGCACACGCACGGAGCCTGACGATCGAAGGAAATCCCCCTGTCTCGCACGCCCCCAGCAGGGTTCAGGGTTTCCCCACTCACGATCTCGCTCATGCGCCACCAGCCGTGCCCAGCCGCGTGGTCCAGGTCCTTCCGCGTGATGATGCCCGCCACGCAGTTCTGCCCGTCAACCACCAGCAGGTGGCGCAGGTTCAGGCCCACAAACGCCTTTTGGGGAGAGGGGGGGGGGGCAGGTGGTGCGGGCGGGGGCGCGTGCGTTCAGGGTTTGTGGGTTGGAGGGGAGCGGGGTCGGGAGCAAGGGGCAAGGGAGACACCGGGGGAGACGGCGGCTGGGGCCGGGCTGGTGGGGGGAAACTTCGCACACATGCTTCTTGGTGGACGTGATGAGGGGGCATGACGTGTCACCCTCATCAAATTCCTGACAATCCGGAGGACACGCCGCCCGCGCCGCGCGGCTCGCGGCTCGCGCCGTCGAGGACGTCAGGCCGGCGCCATTGCAGGACGTAGGCGGCGGTGTGTGCAGGGGGCCGCCAGCGGGGCGCGTCTGGCGGCTGAAACGGCAAGACGCTCAAGCGGGAGGACTGCTACTCGCTTTGCTTCTCGTTTCGTGAGCACCCTACGCGCCCTTGCACCCACCTGGTGCGCCCGCGACGCCGAGCAGTCCTTGCGGACCGTGATGGGCGACCTGTTCGCAAACGGCCGCAGGTCCAGGTACAGCTGCGACAGGTCGAGGCCGCCCAGGGAGAGGGGCGCGCCCGTGTCGAGCTGCAGCGCGTCAAGCGGCGTGGCTGACGAGGACACGTAGCGGTTGTGCGTGAAGTAGCGGCGGAAGAAGGTGCGCA
>NW_014009744.1:0-2601 GCF_000611645.1 Monoraphidium neglectum
GCTGCAGCAGCTGCTGGGCCTGAGGCTGCGGGACCCCATTATGGTCATGCTGGTGGGTGGTGGGCTGTTTCATGGGGGGGTTGTATCGCTGATATACACACGCACATATGTGGGTGTGCTCCTTTTCGCGCTTCGGGAGACGGGCTTTCACGGCGGCAGGGCGCAACGGCGCCAGGTGGATCTGGGGGGCGTCAACAGCGCGCTCATTGCTCCTGGATTGTTCCCCTCCAAGCGACTCTTCTGACTAGGAACACGCTGCCCGGCCAAGGCTCATCAGGGGGCTTCTGTCTTCCTTGCACCCGCTGCCTCACACCCCCTCCCCCTGCCTTTTTACCTGATTCCCCCCTCCCCCCACAGCACGCGCGGTCCCTGGAGGCGTTCAGCCGCTTTGTGGCTCTGCAGGAGGACCTGTTGGTGCCCCTGGTGCAGGCCAGCTTCGAGTGCCTGCAGGTGGGCGCAAACTGACTTGCTTCTGACGTGCCCGCGGGCAGTACTATTCATACTTTCCTCCCACTAGCGCGGCGGCGCCTTGTGCGCATGGAGGGAAAGGCCCGGCGTCGCAACCTGCGACCGCCGGCGGCTGTTTGGGGAAGGGGGTTGAGGAGAGCGAGGCAGGCGGAGCGGCGGCAAGGACGTGGCACAGACCTATGCGGGGCTGCGCCCTGTCTGACGCTCTGCGGCAGGCGCGTCGCGCGCCCGTGTCCTCCATGTCCCCCATGCTTCACGCACACACACACACACACATGCGCACCCACACACACTCTCTCACGCGCATGCATCGACATACACACACAGACACCCACACACACACACACACACACACACGCACGCACACACACGCACACACATCTCTATTTCGAACAACCTCCGAACAACCTCACTCCCGCCAGGTTATCCCCATCGAGCAGAACGGGCAGCTCCCGCCGCCGGCCAAGGTGTCCCAGCAGTGGAAGGAGGAGGCAGTCGCGCGCACCGCAATGGCTAAGGTGCGCCGCGGCCGGGGCAACTGCTGCGCTGTCAGACCTTTATGTTCTCTCCTTGGTCGATCGCAGCCTCGCGCCTGCATCTTTGGCCCCCAAGGCGTGGCGGCGGTGCGGTCCCGCGGGGGTCCTGCTGTGCTTTCCGCCCCGGCGCGGCCGCGACCGGCCGCCCCCACCCAGGACACCCTGTTGCTCCCTCACTGCCCCCCAGCCGCCGGCCCCTTCAGCTGTCCCCCATCCCCCCACTGAATCACCCCTCACGTTGCCTCGCTCCCTCCTGCCCCCATGTCGCACCCTCAATCTCGACACCTGAAACCCTCGGGCCTCAAACCCCGAACTCTGAACCACGATCATCCTCTCACCCAAACCCTGAACCCTGAAATCCTCTCCTTTGGACCGCAAACCCTGGACGCCGACAATCCTCCCCCATCACCCTAGACCCTCAACCCTGATCCACACCCGCATCGCATCCGCAGGTGCTGCTCAACTGCGCGAAGGAGGCGCCGGCCGCGTTCCTGCCGCACCTGCAGCCGCTGGTGGCGCGCGTGCAACAACTCTGGGACCAGGTGGGGCCGCACGGCAGCACCCTGCGCTTTGATTTGCATTCGGAACATTTGGGTTTTGGATTTTTGGTGTAAATGCGTATCAGGTTTTAGGGCTTGGGTGAACGAAAGTCCAACCCTCTTGGCATGACGGGCTTTGCTCGGCAACGCCATTGGCGAGAGGCAACGATGGGGCGTCTGCGGGCGGAACGACCACCCTGGAGGAAGCGGACGCTCTTTCCTCCATTTCCCTGGATCCCCTTCTCCCCTCCTCCCCCTCTCCTCCCCCTCTCCGCTGCACCTCCTACCCTCTGATTCCCTGATCCCCCCTCCCACCCTCCGCCCCTCAACCAGGGCGTCCTGCGCCAGGGGGAGAAGGTGTCACTGTACGAAGGCCTCATGGCCGCCGCCACCAGCGGCGGCCCAGAGCTCCAGGGGCAGCTGCTCGAGTGGCTGCTGCGCCCGGTGCACGCGAAGTGGAGCCGGCCCGAGTGGCGGGCGTCGCTGGAGGGGCCTGCGGCGTTCGCGCGGGAGTACATGAGCTTTGAGGTGGCGCCTGGCGGCGGGGTCGTGGTGGAGAGCAGGTGGGGGAGGCGTGTTGCATGAGCGTGTGTGTATGATGTGTGTTGGTGGGTGTGAGTGTTTGAGTGTGAGTGTGTGGGGTGAGTGTGTGTGTGTGTGTGTGTGTGTGTGTGTGTGTGTGTGTGTGCGCGCGCATGCATTCATGTGTCGGGGTGGGTGAATGGATATAAGACATTCGTCCGTGTGTGGTTGATTGGGAGTGAGACTTTGTGTGTTTGCGCGCGTGTGTGTACTGATGTGTGTGTGTGTGTGTGTGTCTTGCATGTGGCCATTTTGTGCATGTGTGGGTGCGCACACGCGGGTTTCGTGTCAAGGGTGCAGGGCGGGCGCCAGGGCCCAGCATTGCTGCCGACCCCTTGGCAGCGTGCAGAGTGCAAATCACCCGGCAGCCTCCGTTTTGGGAGGGACGGCCAGCAACGCCACGTCCCCTCGCTGACGCCAGGTGATGTCACACCTCACCTTGTCACCCATGGTTTCAACCCCCCCCCCCCCCCCCC
>NW_014009744.1:3124-5972 GCF_000611645.1 Monoraphidium neglectum
CCCCCCCCCCCCCCCCGCTCCGACATCTTTGTCCCGCACCCCATCATCTCACTGTCCCTACACCTTCCCCCCACCCACCATCATACACCCATCTCAACCCCACGGCCGTCAAGCACCCCTGCAACCACACCACCTAATCTCCGACACCCGAAACCCCGTTTCCGGGACCCCGCCCTCAACCAGGCCTCAGCGCTGGGCGCTGCATTACGAGCTGCAGCTTTTTGAGAGGGCGCTGAGGCACACACAGGTTGGGGGTGCACACGCATGAGTGCTTGAGAGAGAGCGTGCGTGTGCGTGTGCGTGTGTGTGCATGTGTCTGTGTCTATGTCTGTGTATGTGAGAGTGTGTATCATCGTGCAGGGGCGGGCCGCACGGGAATTGAAGGCGTGCTGCCGCCGAGACTGGGTGCACCATCGAGCCTGAGTGGGTTCAGGGTGTGTTAGGGTGGGGACCGGCAGCACCAAGCCCAGCACCAAAGAAGCCGTTGAAACCTGCGTCTGCTCAGCCTGACTTGTTTGGTGGGCACATGCAGATTGGGCGTGGGTTGTTTGGTACTGGCCTGGGGTAGCCCCAAGCCATACCAAGCCCTGCGCACGGTCCCAAAAACAGCTTCACGCGTCCCCTGCGCCCCACGCAGGCCTCCGCCCAGCAGCAGCAGCAACAGCAGCAGCAGCAGCAGCAGCAAGGTGCGCCAGGCGGTGCGCAGCACCCCTACGCTCCGCACCTGGAGTGGAGCCTGCTGGCGATAGGCCAGATTATGCGGTGTCTTCACGGCCTGCAGGTGCGGGATCATGTGTGTGTGTGCGTGTGTGTGTGTGTGCATGTGTGTGTGTGTGTGCGCGCGTGCACGCGCCAGGGCTTGCACGCGCATATGGGTGTGCATGTGTGTGTGTGTGCATGTGTGTGTCTATGCATGTGTGTGTGTGAGTGTGTGTGTGAGTGTGTGTGTGTGTGTGAGTGTGTGTGTGCAATGCGTGGGTTACGAGTGAACATGAGGGGACGTGGTCGTGCTTGAATGGGCCTAGGAGTGAGGGTGGGCTAGTGAAGGGTCTGCTTCGGCACTCCAGACTGCGTGGCCCGGGATCCACCCTGGCATCCGGTCCCGGCCATCCCATGACACCGCAAGGCTGCTGGCTCCTGACCCCCCCTGGCCTTGGCTGATGCCCCCACCGCCTCCCAGCCGCGCTATGGACCCTCACCCGCTGCCAGACTACCAACGACCCCCAACCACCGTCAAAGTCACCCCTGGCGCCCCCGTCCCTCCGCTCGCGAACCCTGAACCTTAGGTCCAAATCCCCATCCCCACATAACCCACGCGCAGGCCCCCGACATGCTTCTCGGCCCCATCGCCCCCCTGGCCCCCGCCTTTGAGATGGACGCAGTGGAGCGCGCGCTGCGCAGCGGCGGGGAGCGCGACGCCGCCAAGAAGAGCGAAGAGGACGCGGGCACCATCGCGGGTGCGGCCCGCGCGCCCCCCCTCTCGCCCGCCGCCCGTGCGCGCCGCCGCTGCGGCCCCATACTCTGACCCCCATCTTTTTTGGCGAAATCTGATTCGAGCCTGCGACGCCGGGACCTCCTACCCAATCACAAGCATCACGACCTCAGCTTAAGGCACCCAGCCGATATTCGATTTTCACCAGTCCCAATCTTACAACCCCCCAACGAATCTCCACCCGTGCCCCTGGTGTTGCCAGGCACCAACCACGCGGCGCTGCGCTACTGGATGCGGTCCATCAGGGAGGGCGCCTACATGGTGCTGTCCTACGCCGCGCAGGGCGTGGGCGCGCCGCTCTGGCTCAACCAGCGCCTGGCGGCCGCGCTCCCGCAGGTGCGCCGGGTGGACGCGCGCGCGCGCGCGTGCCGGGCGGTCCTGGGTGGTGGGAGGGGGGTTGGCGCGTCACGTAAGGCCTGCGGGCGGGGCTGGTAAGTTGTGTTGACGGCCCGAGCATCCGCCGCCAGAGATACGAGGCAAATCTGCAGAGCATCGAACACTCACACTTGACCCAACTCGCCCCGACCCGCCGTCATGCTGACATCATTATGACGTCATCGTGACGTCATCGCACCCCGCAGGACCTGGCGGCCTACGTGGAGTCGATGGACGAGCGCCACATCCGCATCCTGCTGCGCCACGCGGTCACGCCGCTGGTGACGCACTGCCCGGTGGCAGTGCGGCCGCCGTGGCTGCTGCCTGTCTTCTCTGTGCTGCTGCCCAACATGCACCGCAGGTGGGGGCGCCCACTTCTTTGGTCGCTTCGCCTTGGTTGTCTTGCTTGTGTTGAGGACCGTCTGCTCAGAGCTTTTAGCACGCACTGGGGCGAGGGAATGCACCACGCGATCCTGCAAAAGAAGAGTGTGCCGTCGCCCACGCACGCACGTGCGCGCGCGCGCGCGCACACACTCAAACACACACACATACACACACACACACATGTACGCGCACGCGTTCGTGTGCACACACGCACATAAGCATGCACATGCACACGCTGGTGCTGACAAACACAAACCTACAAACAAATTCACACTTTGGCACACATGCACACGCCCTGTACATTATACCACCTGCCCACCCCCTCTCACAACCCGCCGCTGCAGATTAACAGACGGCTGGGCGCGCGTCGCCGCCAGCGGCGGCAGCGCCGCCGACGGCGCGACCCCCGCGCCGGCGGCCCCCCAGCAGCAGCAGCAGCAGCAGCAGCAGGCGCCCGAGCAGGACGCGGCGCAGCAGCGGCGATTATCGGACGAGGTCGTGGCTGAGTCGGTGCTGCGCGACGCGTCGCGAGAATACATGGCACTGCTGGCCAGGGTCGCCGAGCGCGGCGGCGCCGCCGCTATCCCCGGCGCCGGC
>NW_014009743.1:0-5449 GCF_000611645.1 Monoraphidium neglectum
GGTTCCCGGGTGGGCGGGGCGGAGGGGGTTGCGTTGGGCCGGGCGGGGGAGGGGCCGCGGCGGCGCAGGGCAGCGGGACGTTAGGGCAGGCCAGGGGGCAGTGGCGCGCGCGCGCCAGCCGTGCGGCGAGGGCGGCGGCGGCGGCGGCGCAGAGTGACAGCTGGGGAAATGCAACGCAAAGGACTCACCCCGACGGCCTCCTGGGCCTGGGCCACTGCGAAGGGCCAGCAACGAACGGGAGTGAGGGTGACACCAATGGCCTCCGGTTCACGCTGCGGTACGACCACAGCAGGCGCAAAACGCAGTCAATGGCTCACACAGCACTTTCGTGGGCCCGCTCACCGCCAAGGGCCAGTGCCAGCGCGACAAGGACGAGAGCAGCGCGAGCCATGGTGACTGTGTGGCTGGTGAGTGTGGGGCAGGCGATTTATGCACAAGCTACGACAAATGACTTGGGGAAGGCATGCAAAAGAACGGCATCCGGAGAACTCCGCAACTGCTCAGGTCACTCCTCGCGGTGATTCCTTAGCCGAGGGCACAGAGCCCTCCCGCTGTCCATGCATGCGTTAAGGGTTCTTTAAAAACACACAGCTGTGGCTCTTGCACTGTGTGAGGCGTGATCCGGGATGTTTGGGCCGGCAGCCCGCCGGGACCGCACGCGTGCAGCAGCACCGACCCAAGGACCATATCGGTTACCGATGAGTGTTCGAAGCAGCTGCACGCTCGAGGCTGTCAAACTTGTGTGCATCTCTGAACTTCTACAAAGCCAGCCGTCGCACACATCCGTTTCAACGTGGATGCTGCGCATCTGCAGCGCTCTCACATGGGCTCATAGCGTCGACAGGGGCTGCAGGGGTGATCTTCCGCCCCGTTGACGAGCTGCGACCGGCGGCTGCCCCCCAGCCCCTGCGTCCCAAGCCCTGCAACAGGGAAGCAGGACGAGGTTTGACAAGCTCCATGTGCAGATTGTGAAGGCAGCCGGTTCTCGGGGACAGCATGGCAAAATCGAGCGCCTTGCTTGTTGGGTTGACCTTGCATGCAAGCGTCAAAATCAGCGTTTGGGCCGTCCTTGCGGACATGAAAGTTTGACTTGGCACCTGCTGCACTTGTGCCGGCGGATGAGCACAGCCGGCTGCGCGCTGTGCTTGCGTGCTGAGACCAGAGTTCTCGCCAACCTGATCAGATCAGAGTGACGTTTATACAAATGCTCCGCAGGGCCCCTGGCCTGCTGCAGCAAAGCAGGAACCCCCGGCCTCTCATGCCTTCCAAACTCGCCCAACCCATCCCCACCGCTCCGCCAAAGTGGTGGGTCTACTGGTTTTGGCTCGCGCAGCAAGCCCTGGCGCAGGCCAGAGCCAGGCGGGGTTCTCAAGCCATGGATTACTCCTCGAATGATACACACGGGATAAAAAGTGCCGCTAAGCCCCTTTTGCAGCCCGTTCATTTGACCGTTTGGCATTCCAACTCCTCCTGCTCAGCTGCGCCTCGGTGTGGATAGGGCCGGCCCAGCTGGTGACGCGTTCAGCGTTCAGCAAATGGAGCACCCTCCATACACCAGGGTTCCTGTACGTGCAGCACCTGTGCGTCATCAGCAGCGGCTGCAAGGCTGCAACGCTCGGTTGCCTGTTGGTGGAGCAGGGTGCAAAGCGTGCTTGGGCACGCTGTCAATAACAGCTGCAGGCAACGTGCGTGATAAATAAACGAGGAACTTTAGGATCTTAATGAACACCTTCAACGATTGAAGCTCAGCAGCCGCGGCAGATAGAGAGCGGCCACGCGTTGGAACCCCCCGTGCAGCAAGCCGGGCACCCACGGGCTAGGGTCCCTTGCAGCGATTATATGATTTAAACAGCGTTGAATGGCCGCGCATTACGTGCCACTCGCTACTTCAGCCGACAGCTTTTGAAGCGGCGGACGGCAGCTGCTTGCGGGTTGAAACAAGCTGCTATCGCAGTGCACGTCCCCCGTCCTTGCGGCGCCAACAGCAGCATGCCTTCCCATAGGCACCGGCCTCCCGGCGTGCCCGCCACCACATCGCAGCGCGCCGCGCGCCCCGCTGCGCTCGGCGCGGCAGCGGCGGCGCTGCTGCTGCTGCTGCTCGCGCCGCCGCCGCCGCGCGCCGCAGCGCAGGGGCCAGAGTCCACCGGCTCCATCCAGGCCGCCTTTGCTGCGGCGGCCGGACCCGGCTCACGCCACCTCAAACGGGCAAAGGCGGTACTCAATCGCCGGCCGGACCCTGCCGGGGGCGATGACCCGGTGACAGCGAGCGCGACCGGCCAGATGTGGCCGCTGCAGGACACGATTATGAACGGCCTGAGCGCAGACGTGGTCAACATGACTTGCCCCACACTGGCGTGAGTGGGCGGGGCCTGCAATTCGGGCGAGAAAAGGGGCTGTTACGAGCGGCTCGACCGCCCGCCTCGCGGCCGCGGTTGCGACCTGGGCCCCAGCGCACGGGCTCGCCCGCCCAACTGTTAGTGAGATCTGGAGCAGGAAAGCGGTCAGGCTGAAAAAGCACACGAGGCAACCATCTGGGCCGCACCCCGTACAACAGCCCCGCTTGCATCCAGATTGCCTCCGCGATTGCGCCGTCCTGCGGCGCATCGGCCACCAAATTCCCCCGCTGCCCGCGGCGCTCCAGCGGCCGCCCGCATGCTGCGCTGCCGCCGCCCGCCACGCAGGGAGCTCAACGCGCGCACGCAGGATCTGTTTGGCGCCACCGTCTACTCAGGCAACATCGCCGCCTGCATCATGATCTCGTCCGTGGAAAACAGCGTCATTTCAAACACGAACGACAGCTGCAAGCACCCGGAGCTCACCGGCTACGGCATGCAGCGCCCGCTGCAGTTTGTCAGCAAGTCAGGTGCGCGGCCTCATTGAATCGACCCTAGATCCGGTGCGTCGCGCTGTAGGGGAGCCGGCCCGTCGGGGCTGGCGCCGTCGGCCCGCCGTGCGGCGCAGCTGCAACTGTGCGCGCGCTGAAGGCAATGGCATGCGTGCGCCCGCTGCCCCTCGCAACCCTGCGGTCCCTGCAGGCGTGCAGGCGCCCAACCCGCTGCAGCTGCGGACGCCCGTGCCCGACAAGTTCAGTCCAGACGAGGTGAAGGCGCTCATGCCTCTGGAGGCCGCCACGTACGCCTGGCTGTTCCAAGGGATACGAAACCTGTGAGCACGCCCGCCAATCACACACACCCTCCGGCCCCCGGCCCCTGAACGACCCGCGCCCCAGGATGGGTGGGGCGTGAGTTCGCCGCCCAGTCCTGCGAGGGCAGGCCTCGGCTCGGCTGCCCCTGCTAGCAGCAGCTGTTGGCGCGGCTGAGGACGCGCTCCCTCGTAGGCCACCGTTTGCGCCCGCCGCGTGCCCTGTCGACGCTCTGATGGGCCAACAGAGCGGCCGCCGGCCAGACCATCTCCATCATGACGGCGCCGGCGCCGCGTATCAATCGCCCACCTAAACCCTGCCCCGGCCGCAGCGTGGAGTGGTGGCCGTGCTCGAAGGAGTTCAACGGCAGCCTGTCAGGCTACCTGTCCCCGGCCTCTGCCAGCGGCAGCCCCATGACGGCCGCAATGGCCACGCCCTCGCCGCCCGAGGCTGAACCCTTGGTCAAGCAGCTCCCCAGCAACCCAGGTGGAGTTTCGCAGCCTGCGCGGCCGGGCGCTGCGAGGGGCCGGGCGTGGGGAAACACAGTGCGTGCGCGGCCTCGGAACGCAACACGGGGCGGTCTGTGTCATCAGTGGTTGTGGGTCGTGGCCCGCAGATGCTAGCGGCCGTGGGCGCGCAGTCCGTGGGGCCAGGACCCTGGCATCTCCTCTGCTTTTGGATGCGCTTCAACGGCTGCATTTTCGTCTGCATTCGTACCGCTTGGCGCCCCGGGCCAGGCGCAGAACTGGGTTTCCACATCGTGAATCTCCTGCCCTGACCCTGAACCTAACAAACGGTGGTGCACACAAACAATTCATGGTGCCGCGTACGCGTTTGCCGCCCTTTTTGTCCAGGCGTCTACACCCTGCGAGAGCTGAACAAGAACAAGGACAGGGACCACGACAAAGGGAAGCCCAAGCCGCCGAAGAAGGTTTATAACGACTACCCGTTCTTCTCGATGTGAACTTCCCGCCGGGAAGAGCGGGCCGGCGGGCCGCCGTCTGCACCTCGGACGCCGCCGGGTTGAAAACAGCGTCGCTAGTTTGTTTGTCGGCGCGGTGCGCCCACGTTTTATCAGCGTTCGCCGCGCACACCGCTTGTCACCTGGCGCTACCCCGTTGCCCCTTGCTTGCCCCCCGTCTCACACTGGCTGGCTGTGGTGGGACCCCCCTATTATGGCAAACCGCCGCAGGTACCTGGACGCCTCAACGCCAGGCAGCCGAATTTTTGTCATCCTCATCCGCGGCACCAACACGCAGGTTCGAGGGGGGGCAGGGGCGCTTTTCTGCGTGCGGGGGCGCGCGTTAGCGCCTGCTCTGCTGAAACACTGGGGCAGTGCAACTTGCAGCAGCCAGGGGGGTATCAGCCCCGCCAGGGGCCTTCATGACTGGCCAGCCGCTTCATGGCTCATCCCGCCAGCCCAACCCACGCACCCACGGCCACGTTTGCCTGCTGTTGTGCGCGCGCACACACGCATGCATGCACGCACGCACGCGCACAGAGCACGCACACGCACACGCGCATACATCTATACACACTCACATACACGCACACGCACACGCGCATACATCTATACACACTCACACACACGCACACGCACACGCACACGCGCATACATCTATACACACTCACACGCACACCCAAGCCCCCGCCCCCAACCCCACCCCACCCTACCCCGTGGCGCCCCTGCAGTTCGAATGGCACGTTGACTTTGACTACACCCGCGTCCCAAATTCAAAGTTTCCCGCCACCTCCCTAGCCGGCGAGTTCCCCGGAGACAGCTTCGAAGGGTCGACCCATCGCGGGTTCACCCAGGTGCGGGGGCGGGGGCGCAACCTTCGCGCGGTGCTGCCAACACAGTTCCCTTGGCTGATGCTAATCAAATTCCACGGTGCCACGCCAAGTCTGTTGTTTACCATGTGTCCCCTTCGCCCTTATCAAGTGACTTTGGGATCCGTATTTATCAAAGCTGCAGCGAACCAAACAACCCGCAGGTGTTCAACGCCATGTGGCCGACGGTGCAGCAGGCGCTCGCGCAGTACGTCATCCCGCCCACGGGTGACTCCCGCGTCGGCGTCACCCGGGTGATGGTGGCCGGCCAGTCGCTGGGCGGCGGCGTGGCGTCGCTTGTGGCCTATGCGGTGCGCGGGGTACCCAACCGGCGTGGTGGCGGGCTGCAGGCTGCTGGCTGCGTGGTGGCGGGCTGCAGGCTGCAGGCTCAGCGCCGCTGCTCTTAGCAAACCACTGCACGAGCTGTGGGCCATGCACCCAGCCCAATGTATAGAAGCAGTGTGAAGTGTGTTGCGC
>NW_014009742.1:0-1106 GCF_000611645.1 Monoraphidium neglectum
GGGCGGAGGGGTGGGGAAGCGGGGGAATGGGGGTGTCTTGGTTCTAATGGGAGTGTCTTACTTCAATGTGCATGGCTGGTGGAGGGGGCTGGAGGGAAGGCCGGGTGGGACGACTGCTGCGGGGGCTGGCAGCTAAGGGAAGGCCGCCCAACGCCGCGGGCTGGGCCCAAGCGCCCAAGAGCCGCCCCGGGCCGGGCCGAGCCAAGCCGAGCCGCCGCGTGAGCACGAGCGCGAGCAGGGGTGCGCACCTCTGGGCATTCAGGGAGGGAGGCCGCGGGGTAGAGGTCGGAGGGCAGCGACAGCAGGACGTCCTCGGCGGCGGGCGCGGCCTGCGCGCGCGCGGGCTGCTGCGGGCCCGCCGCAGCAGCTGGCGCGGGCGCGCGAGGGTCCTTGTCAGAGCCGGGGCGGGATGCGAGGGACGATTTGGTCCCTCCTCCGCCTTGCCACCATCGGAGCTGCTGCAGGACGCCGGTCATTGCGTTTGCCTAGTTGATCGCGGGAGAAGGTCGAGTCGGTCTGGCTATATCGGCCCGCTAGATGTGCGCTATGATGCGATGATGTTTCGTGAATTGAAGTGTACCGGCACGCAGACCGTCAAGCATGGCTTCATGAACTCCGGGCCTGCCCAGCAGCCGCTGCTCTTGCCATAGGCCAGCTGGGCCGACAGCTGTGGGCCGCCGGGGCGCGCGCATGTGCACACGTGCACATCTACACCTGTCGATCAGCTTTTACTGCACAAATTACAGATTCCGAGACAGCGATGTGCGCAGACTCCGCTGCGCTGCCTGCTGGCGCTGCCGTCATGCGCTCACCTAGGGCCGGAAGGGCAGCCTGGTGAGCAATGAGTTTGAAGCGCAGAGGCGCTGCCGCCCGCCGCCCTTGGACCCGCCGCGATCAGGCTGTAACTATGCACGTTTTTGACACGCAGCCGCCGCAAGCGCACTCAGGCCGCCCCCTCGCCGTTGTGAGCACTCCGCCCTCGGCGGCTGGGGGGTGGGGTGGGGCGGCGTGCTCCCCCGGTGAGTCAGCGGCGTGCAGCGCAAGCCATCGAGACCCCCAGCAGCCCCATCGCGCCCCCAACAACCGCCCCCGCCAGCGGCGCGTGC
>NW_014009742.1:1626-5965 GCF_000611645.1 Monoraphidium neglectum
CCCCCGCCAGCGGCGCGTGCGGCGAGCGAGCGGCCCCGCACCCCACGCACCCCACGCACCCCCCGGCATCCACACACACTCATGCATATAATGGCGGCCTAGCTAGCCCTGCCGCCGCGCCTGGCGCCTGCTTCTTACGACACTGCCGGGTTACACAAGTGCCATGACAGGTGTGGGTCACACAGGAGTCATGGAACTCTGTGTGAATCACATAATCCTGATCGATTTAGCCCCACATTTGTTTCCAGAGGCGCCTCAAACGCACAATCCGCTACACAGCAGCACACACCTGAAACCCAGCAACAGACTGGATTCAACCACCCAACGAAAGCACCAAGGGTTGTGGGAGGAGGCGGCGCAGACAGTCGCAAACCTCGATTCTCGCACACTTGCTGCCGGCCCCACGGCTGTGACGAGCATCAGATGCTTATCATGCACTCCTCTATCTCGCAACCAATACGTATCCTCGCCCGTGCCCCCGCCGCCATCTGCCTACCCACGGAGCCACGCGGCGGCCCCGGCCCCGCCGTCTGCCGGCGGCAGCGCCACCAGCAGCGGCATCGGGAACGGCGCGCGGCCCGCGGCGGCGCCTCGCAGGCGCGCGCGGGCGGCCAGGTCGCGCAGCGCGCGGCGCGCGCGGGAGAGGGGGTGGTCAAAGGGCAGATCATCTTCGTCGTCTTCGCTGCCGCTGTCGAGCTCTGCGCCGCCGGTCACGGCCGCGGCGGCGGCCAGGCGCTGCCGCAGGTGCGCTGCCGGCGCGGTCCCCTTTGCCTGCTGCTGCTGGGGCTGCTGCTGCTGCTGCTGCTGCTGCTGCTGCTGCTGCTGCTGCTGCTGCTGCTGCTGCTGCTGCTGCTGCTGCAGGTCGGGGTGCCTGCAGCCCGCGGTCCTGGTGTTCCTCATAGCCGCTGCTGCAGGCGCCGCCGCAAGCGCCACTTTCGACGGCCCCATCACCACCGCCGCCCGCCACGGAGGACGTTGACGGCCGGCTACGCGCCGATTCTGCCACCGCGGCTGGCGCCGCGTCGGAGCCGCCGGCCGCGCCGCGGCTGGCGCCGCCCGCGCACTCCACCCTGAAAACGATGCTGGCGTTTTCGAATGGAATTGTCAGCGTGCCCACGTACACCACCGCCGGCCCCGCCGCCACCGCCGCCGCCGGCCCCGCGCGCGCTGCGGCGGCGGCCGCGGGGCCGGGCTTACAGTGCACCTCCGCCACCGACCACACCGCTGCCGCGCCGCCGCACGCGCGCAGCGCGCGCGCCTCGACAAGCAGCGCGCAGCGCGCCATGCCGCCGTTGCGGTCGGCGGCGTTCAGGGCTGCGAAGAGCTCCGCCTTCGAGGTTGCTGAGAGGGGCAGGTCCGGCGCGTGGTTGGTGGTGTGGACGGTCACCGCGTCGCCATCGGGCGTCCAATGCAGGCGCGCCTGATGGGAAGGGGGCGGGACGGACGGGTGGGCTGGTGAGGGGCGCCGGCATGCCAAGGGGACCTTGGAAAGGAGGCGGAAGCCCTTTTGCTGACCGGACCCCGTGACGCAACCGCAGACCCGACAAGTTTGGGCGGATGGAACACTACAACAGGACATCCGGGCCGTGTGCCCGCACAAGGGCGGCCCCCGCACTACGGTAACGCGCCCAAATACAGGGGCCAACGGCGCGGCTGATCATCTCACCCCGCGGCGGCTCGCGATGGCGGGTTTGTAGCCCAAAGGCAGGGCGGAAAAGTCGATGTCGTGTGGCTTCACAGTTCCCAGCTGCCCGGCGCCGGCGCCACGAGCGGCGGTCTGGGTGTCGCTTATCCGAGAAAGTAGGCGGTCCCATAGGGAGGACATGGTGCTATGTGCGAGCTTGGTGGCGCGAGGAACGTGCAGACCACACTGCCACGCGGATGAATGTGCGATCGAACTGGGCGTTTTGTGCCCGGCCAGCGTGGACAATATGGCTGAAATTGCGTGCATGACCAAATTCATGTTGTTGCAGGTGCCACATCGGGCTAAGACGTGCAGGTGAGGCGGCATCACTGCGGCACTGTACAACGCCCCTGCGCGGCATCCGCGCGTGTCACCCGCACTTAGTCACTGCTGCCGCGTACCGCAGCACTGCGTCACTCTGGCGGCGTCGGTGCCTGCCGCCAGATGCCGTTGCTGTTGTTCAGGCGGCCCGGGGCTTGGATGGCGCACGTCGATGTTCACTGCTGCTGGATTGTTGGTGTTTTTGACCAAGCGAGAGCTTCCAGCCATGGGCCGACTGCAACCCAGAACACCACGACACGTGCAACCCTCCCTCACCGTAAACGACCTGCACTAAAATTATTCACATTCCAAGTATATGCAAGCCCACGGTCCCTGCATTGCAGGCAAAATCAACCCTCTGCCGTTGGGGGCTGCCGCAGGCCCCCGCCTGCTGCCCGGGGCTGCCGCGCGGCTGCCGCGCGCGCGAAAGCGCCCGCCGAGTCGCCGGCCGGCGCGACGCCCGGCCGGCTGCCAGCCGTCCTGCGGAGCGCAAACACGGGCACGCTGACCACGGCGTGTCGCAAGCGTGGGGCCCGGGCTTCGAGCACCTGGGGGTTTGGGGGTGGGTTGCTGTCGTCGCGCCGCAGCATCAGGCGTGCGTCATCAATAGGGTATGAACCAACAGTGGCGCTGAGTCGGCTCCCCTTCCCGCGTGCAACCAGTCCTGTCAGCCTCGTCTGCTTCATATCTTTGCGCTGACGAGGGTGTTGCTTTTTTGCTTGCCATCGCATGAAGCAAGCAGGGCCGTGGCACCCCTGAAGGATAATTTCTTCCGCCGCGCAACTCCACAGCAGCATGCAAGGATTCGTTCGCACCTGCAATTTGCTGGCCGCCAACGACTAACGGCGGCTTGCATGGTAGCTAGACTCGCCGATATGCTTGCCCTCAATCTGCTTGGTCAAGAGTTTTTCTGGCACATGTAGTTTTCGCCGTCGCTTGCTGCCGCAGCAGTCAAATGATGGGGCCGGGAGCGAACATGCCGCTTTCAGGCCCCACAACTCCACTGCTCCTCAGTCAACGCAAGCGCATCTCCACCATCTTCGCGCCCTCCTGCCACCCCGCCACTGATCCCAGAACCCCTTTGTTGACGAGGACGCATAGCGATTTGATTACACTCTTGGGCGGGCTGCGGCACGGGCGAGAGCCAGAGTGGAGCCACACAGAGGGCGCGGCTTCAACCTTGGATCGCGTTGCCAGCTTGCCTTGAAGCACACTGTGTAATGCACGCGTTGCGTGCGCCTCGCACGCAAGTGCGAACGACGGGCTGCGCCTTGCCGTCCCAACCGACCCAGAGCCCTGGTGGTAGGAATGAAATACAAAACGAATGGGGCAGGTGCGCGGGTTGCCGCCCCCCGCCTGCACTCTGCTCTCTGCAGAAGGCCAAACAATGACAAGGAATTATGCTCGATCGACAATAAGGATTAAATCATTGGCCACTATCCCATACGGCGGCGAGAAAAGGGCAGACGCAGCTGGCAGCAAGAGGCGGTATTCAAACGCCGCTTGTGCGCCCTGCGTGGCACGCACACAGGAGGTGGCGCGGGCCTGGGCGGCGCGACCGTAAGGGCTGCAGGCCCCTGGCACGCAGAGGGCGAGCCGGGTGCCCACGACGGCGGGTTCGCGCCGCCGCCGCCGCGGCGCGTCTCGCGTGCGCCCTCCGCTTAGCCCATGCCCGGAGGCAGCGCGGGGCCGATGGGCCCGGCGCCCATCAGCGCGCCCTTCGCCGCGCTCGCTCCCTGCGCGGCCTGCGCCAGGGCGGCCACCTTTTGGGCTGCCTGCGGTGCAGTCCGATGTTTTGGGTGTGGAACGGGGATGGGTGGGTTAGTGGGTGGGTTGGTGGGAGACAGGCCGCAATGGGGGGGGGAGAAGATGTTCAATGTGCTGATGCAATTCATGAGTAAGGCGCCCAGCATCCCCCGACTGGACATGATCCCAAGTGCTTGCTCCGCCCCTCAGAATGTCAACACCCAGATACAACTCGGCTGTTTATGACTAAAGCAACGACGTAATAAAAACCCAACCAGCACACCAGGCGCCGCCGCCCCACCTGCAGGATCTGGTCCCAGGAGGGCATGTTGTCGGGTTTGGGCATGTTCTTGAGGAACGTCTGCGCCCCCTGCAGCCCCTTGACGATGTCCTCCATCGGCGGCAGGTTCTTGGGCAGCTGTAGTGGTTCGAGTGGTTTTTGGGGTGCGTTGCGTATGATTAGGCCGCGGCGGAGGGTGTGCACTGTGCAATGGGCATAGCAGCCAAGATCCCATGGGCAGTCAATCAGTCCCTGGCGCTTCGATCGGCCGTCAAGGACTGTTTTGGAGTGCCGGTTTGAGGGGCGGG
>NW_014009741.1:0-1348 GCF_000611645.1 Monoraphidium neglectum
GGGGGAGAGGGGGTGGAGAGAGGGAGAGGTGGGCAGTTGATAGGTGGGTTCCTAGTAAGCAGCCTTGCTTGCTGCATGCTGCAGACCGCCGGCGGGCGAATGGCACCAGCGCGCGGCTTGCGATTGCACTGTGAGACGATGCATCCCTGGTTCGTTGCTGCAGGTCCAGGCAGCCCTGCCCGTGGCACAAAACTTTCACTTGCAGGGATCGAACCTGCAACACGAATCTCTTGAGATCACACACAGCATCCTGACACCCCTGAAAACACACCTGGGCCTGGGGCGATGCGAAGGTCACTTGCGAGGCCGGGGTGGTGTCGTCCGCGTGCTGCGGCTGCTGCACGCCGAACGGCGGGCCGGCCGACCCGGGCGCGTCCACGGTGGCGCCGCTGGTGCCAGGGCTTGCGAAGGTGAAACGGGCGTCGACGGGGGACTGCGAGGGGTGGGAGAGGGTGGGCGAGGAGGGGGGAGGGGGAGGCGTGTGAGTGTCAAACAAGTGCGGCGATGCGCTGGGCACGAGAGGGGGGTGCTGGGGCGCTGGGGGAGGCGAGCTGCTTGACATGGACCAATATCCTGAGTTGCTGCTGCAGCGTAGATGCTTCAGGGTGCATGCGAGCTGTGCGCGCATGCATGCATGCACGCATGCGCAGTCGAGTCGGTGACATGAAGGAGGAGGTATGACATCACCGTCCAGGTCAGCGCCGCTGGCCCGAGCCTGCCCGCACAAGCACGGGTGGGACAATGCAAAAGCCAGCAAATTGACGACGACATGCGGCGTTAAGCATGCTGCTGGAGACTACGACACATGATACTGCGGCCCACCTGGGTGCTGCCCGCGAGGCGGGTATCGGACGCCCTGTCGGCGCCAGAGGAGGGGGCGTCGTTGTCTTGGGATCCCAGGATGTTCATGAGCTTGCCCTTGACCCTCTCAGTCAAAGGGGCCTTCTGCGGGGCCTGGTCGCGGCCGCTCGCCCGCTGGGTGTCGGCCATGGGTGCAGACGGTGGGGAGTCGGTGCTGGTGTTGGGGGGCTGAGCCCTGTCAGGTCGTTTCAGTCGCAATAAGGTTGACTTTTCTCAGCTTTGTCTGAGCGATCGAACTATGCGTCCGCTTCATATGGGTCGGAAAGCGACGGGCCTCGAATGAGTGAGGGCAGCTGCTCGTCATGACAGGACCGTTTGGTGCAGACACTACCATTCACCATTGCGAACCGCTGTTGCAAGCTCGAAGTTGCAACGCTCTTCAGGCCTCTGCGGTCGATCTTGCACTTTGTGCAGTACTTGACGCACTGATCGATCCCGATAGCAGTCAATCACCGCCGGTGCCGCCATGCGTGCGCTCGCTACAACT
>NW_014009741.1:2232-6332 GCF_000611645.1 Monoraphidium neglectum
CCGCCGGTGCCGCCATGCGTGCGCTCGCTACAACTCTGTGTCAAATTCACAGCGCGGTAGCAGAGCTGGTGGCAAGAACGACAATTGCGAAAGCCGGTATCCAGATCGCAGATCAGCTGGGTCACCAGGCGCCGCGACTGCCTGTAACGGCCCTCGAACGTGCATTCGATTATGCGCAATCCATGGCGCCCACCCTCGGCCGCCAGCTGTGGACGCCCTGTGTGCAGCCAGGCATGCAGCATGTGCAGCACGTTATGCAGCACCATCCGCTGCTTTCAGCCGTGGCGCGTGGCTTTGCCACCGCGCCTGATAGGGAGCAGCTGATCGACCAGCGCCTCAAGGCACTCAGCCAGGAGCATCATGCCATGCTGCAGGAGCTCCACGGTGCGAGGCAGGCCCCTGTCCGCAGGCAGTTGCCTGCACAACCATTGCACAGCTGCCAATTGCATGTGTCCTTGTGGGATGGCGGGGTCCTGTGGGCCTGCTAAACCTCACCTAAGCTGCTCCAACCGCCACACACGATTGCAACCAGCTTGCGTTTGACGCGGCCACCCCTCAAAAGTCTCATGGCGCTGGGTCATGGAAACCCCGCACATGCCCCGCGGAACCTCACAGGCGGCGGCGTGTCCCCCAGCAGCGAGCGTTACCAGCAGCTTAGCCGGCGGGCCGGGGCGCTGCAGATAGTGGCGGATGGGTATGCGCAGATTGAGCGGCTACAGCAGGAGGTGGGCGGATCGTGCGGCGTCCAGTGATCTTTGCGAAGTTGTGCGGCATGCATGAGCGTCGTTTCAAGGGAAGCCCACCGCCAATGTTCTCTGACGGTGGGGCAGCAGGAGTTGCATGAGGTCACGGTGACGAGAGGCTCGAGAGCAGCACCATATGTGCGATGTCCCCGGCCCCTGCCACGCCAGCGGATGCGGGGGCCCTTCGCTCACAGCGCCGCGATGCCGGCTCCCGCCACCCTTGCACCCCGGCGCGACGCCCGAGGCCCCTTGTGTGCGCTGCGGCCCCCTTGCCGTGCCGCAGCTGGCTGGTGCCGAGGAGATACTGAGCACTGAGTCGAGCGAAGAGCTGCGGGACATGGCGCGGGAGGAGCGGTCGGCGCTGTCGCAGCAGGCAGGTGGCCGCCGCTGCGCTTCAGGGTCGAGCCGGGCAGCCGTTCCGCCCTGTCGGCGCTTGCGGAGCAGCCTGGATGTGCAGGGGATTTGGGGCCAAAGCCATAGGGCCCACTGCAGCTGCAGGGACGGGGGCGCCCTCGGTGCGCTGCTCACTGCCGCTCTTTGTCGGTGTGAACTGCTCCTGCCTCCCAAGTGGGTAGAGGTGGGAGCGCGTTATCTCCTGACAACCCTGCTGGCTGATTGATCTGGTTGCTGGGGTCGCGTCGGCGCGACAGATCATGGAGCTGCGCGACTCTCTGGTGTCTCACCTGCTGCCCCCGGATGAGGAGGACGAGCGCAACGCAGTTCTGGAGGTGCGCGTGAGCCCACACATTTCTGCGCCGTGCGGCGCACCCTTTTCGGGACGCCTCTCTCCCCCTGCAGCCGCGCCCGCCGCTTGGTTGGGGCCATCCCCCGCGCGGGCGTTGACCACCCTTGACCGCCCTTGACCGAACGGCCAGGTTCGCAGCGGCGTCGGCGGCGAGTGGGCGGCGGAGTTTGCCTGCGACCTACTTGGGATGTACAAATCGTACTGCATAGCCCAGGGTTGGCAATTTGAGGTGCGAGGGTGCCAGCCGGGGCCTCTCCCTGCAACACACCTTGGCGCATGGCTGTGCTGTGCAGGAGCTTGTACGTCACTACAGAGGGAGGGAGCTTTTGGCAGTTGCGCCCGTGTGTCGGAGCACTGGGGTGGGGGGGACGGGGTTGCATGGGACCATCCTCCCTCCTTTTGTGTCGTCTGCCAACCCCCGGGGAGTTGTCTGCCAGCGCTTGCTGTGGCCCGCTGCTGCCCTCAGAGCTCAGCACCCCAGCCTTCCTCCGCCAACCGCCCGCGCCCTTTCTTCCTGGCCCCACCTCCTCCCCCACAAAGCTCATCTCACTCCTGCCAACCCCCTTGGCTGCCCGCCGCCTCCCCCCCTGCGCCCCCAGCTGATGAGTGTCACATACAACGACCATGGCGGCGTCAAGGCGGCGGACGCCGTCGTCGCCGGGCACGGCGCCTTTGGGCGGCTGCGCTGGGAGAGCGGCGTTCACCGGGCCCAGGTGTGCGGGGCGGCGCGGCGCGCTGCCCCGCGCTCGTGTCTGCCGCTCATGAATGTGTGCGACTCTTGTGGATTCAAAGCAGGATGGCCAACTCGCAGGGACGAAAGATGCCACACTGAACTGCACCATCACTTATGTACCCAACCAACTTTACCTGTGATGGCGCCGCTTAACCCGCGATGGTGCCAGCTGGCACGCCGCCCTTGTGGCGCCCCACGCCGACGTCGGCCGGCCAGAGCGCTGACCCCTTGCGTCTCGCCGCGCCGCAAAGCTCACGCCGCGACCCTCACGCCGCGAACCTCGCGCGCTCGACTTTGCGCCGTGCGCAGACCGTGCCGTTCACCGAGAAGACCGGGAAGATGCAGACCGGCACAGCCACCGTGGCGGTGCTGTCGGAGGCCGCGGAGGTGCGCAGGGCGCAGCCCGCCTCGGCCGCGGCCGCTGCCATCGGCCTAACCGGCCCTGCATCAGAGTGCTTTGCCGAGTCGTTTGCCCCGCCTGTGTTCAGCCCGTCACTCACCCATCTGGGACAACCAGCTTGGCCCAGGGGCTGGGTGGCTGGGCCTTACGGCGTCAGCATATCTCATTGCCGAGTGCGGCGCATCCAAGTGAACCCTGCCCGCCTCTGCCTTCTGGACTGCCGCCCCCAGTCCGAGGTGTCCATTTCCGAGGGGGACCTCAAGTGGGACACCTTCAGGGCGGGCGGCGCGGGCGGCCAGCACGTCAACACCACGGACAGCGCGGTGCGCGTGACGCACCTGCCGACAGGGGTGGTGGTTGCCTGCCAAAGTGAGCGCTCGCAGCACCAAAACCGCGCCAAGGCGCTGAGGTTGCTCAGGTGCGTGCAGGCGCGCGTGATTGCGCGCACGCAGTACTGCGGACGGGCATTCGTGCGCGCATGTGATTGTTTTGCGCGTTGACTGAGGGCAGCTGGCTGTGGTGCAGCCGACCGCCCGGCCTTCGCTCCCTGGGGCACGCCTCTCGAACGAATCAAGTGGCCAAGTAGGCCGACGGGGGTCCTTGGTGCCAGCTGTGATGGGCAAGCCGTGCCGCCTGGACGCCGCCATGACATGTTGATTTATCCTTCTAAGCTGCCCACTTCTCTCTCAATCGACCCCAGCCCCGACCCAACCATCCCCACCCACATGGAGCCACTCATTATCACAACACGCCCCCGCCCCCGGCCCCCCAAAAAGGAACAATAAATATGGCATATCCCTACCTAACCCCCACCACCCTGCAGGTCAAAGGTACAGGAGGCGGACAGGCTCAGGGTGGCGGCATCCCTGAGTTCCGCGCGCCAGCAGGCCCACGGCGGCGCCCGCTTCAACGAGCGCATACGGACCTTCCACTACGTGGTGAGCCGCGGGGGCCACACCCTGCTTTGGTGGGAGGCGGTTTAGTAATGCAGTCGTCCGGGTCCTCGTGCTGTTCTGGGGATCCAGATGTATTCGCTTGCTGGCCGATAATGGGAGGCCCTGCGCTGGGCTCGCCGCATAGCCGAGCCGTGTGTCGTCGCGCGCTCGCCGCCAGGACCGACCGCCCGGCCGGCGGGCACGGTCTCCGCCACATGCGCTGAAGCGGCTCGGGCGCCGCCGCCGCTGCCGCCGCCGCCGTTGCGCTCCTTGATGCCCTTCCGCCCGTCCGCGGCCCCCTCATTGAAATGGCTCTCGCGCTTGCACCGTGCGCTCATACTTGCCCTCTCGCCCCTGTGCAACCGCCGCCCTGTGCAGGACGGGCGAGTGACCGAGCACCGCGTCCCTGGGGCCTCTTTCCTCGGCGGCGTCGAGCGGGTGCTGTCAGGGGACGAGCTGGGGAGCCTGATGGACGCGATCGCCAGGCATCGGCGCGAGGAGGCGCTGGACGAGCTGCTGAGCGCGCAGCGGGAGCAGCGGGGGC
>NW_014009740.1:0-3296 GCF_000611645.1 Monoraphidium neglectum
GGGAAATACCGCCCTACGGCAGCTCGACGCCGCGCTCGACCTGTTCGCGCTGTGGGCGGCCCGCTTCGAGCCCGCCACCGCGGCGCTCTCCGCCGCCGCCGCCCGGCTGGCGGCCACCGACCCCTACGATACCCCCAGGTTCGATGACGTCACACTGGCGCTGACGTCAGCGCTCGGCGCCGCCGGCGCCGCGTGCCAGGTGGCGGCGCTCACGTTCTACGGGAGCGTGCTCAACCCGCTGCAGGCCGCGACGCTGCTCGCCGCGTGCGCGCCGTGGGCGCCGCCCGTGGCGGCGCTCCGGCGGGCGCTCGTGCGCGTCCGCGCGGCGGGCGGGGGGAGGGGCTAGGCGTAGGGGTGGCCGCGGGCGGAGGTCGGCTGGCCCGCCCATGGGATGTGGGGCGTCGACGCGTCAACGCTTCGCGTCGCGCTCTGCATCGCACGTCGTTCCGTCCTCAGAAGCGCGGCCCTGACGGGCCGCAGCCCTGGCGGGCCGCACGTGCGGGTTGCCGGAAGGCGGCTCCCGCACGTGCTCGCCCGGCCGGACGCGATCGTGCCTGGAGGCTCGCACACACGCGCGCGCGCGCGTGCACGACGCCTCCCCTGTTGTCCCAGTTTTCGAGGCGGCACTTGCGTCCGGGTGGGAAGCCTTGAACTGAGCACTCCCCTAAGACCACCGTCGCATATTGGGAGGGGCCCCGCGCCTGCGCCGCCCCCTTCCCTCCGCCGCTCCCCCTCCGAGCAGCTGCCCCACACCCAACGCCTTAGTCACCGTGCCCTGATGCCGGGCTTTGGGTCCCCACCTCTCGGCGACCGCCCGCCTGCGCCGCGACCGCACAAAGCTTCCTACGAGAACTTAGTTTCTTGCAACCACTCGCTGCTTTTGGACGCGCGGCTGTCCCCCTCCTCACGCCCGCATCGCCACGTGGCGCTGCGGCGCGCCCCGCAGCGCGGCGCCGCGGTGCGGCCTGGCGCCACCGCGGGGCTGCGCATGGCCCGCGCTTGGCTTTTGCGGGCCCCGCCTTTTGCAGCAAAAGGAGGGGCGGCCAGCCTCCCGGCACTCACCCCCTAGAAAACTGTCCGCGAGCAGCTCATGGGCGCTGCTCTCACGGGCATCCCCGCGGCTGGTGCGCAGAGGGGTCTGGCGCCGCGCTCACAAGGGTGGTTGCGGGCCCCCTAGCCCCTGTCTTCGTCACCCGGCCTGTCGGTGCAAAACCCTGGCCTCAAAACCCTGGCCCCGCGCGCGCGCCAGCCGCCGCCACCGCCCGCCGCCGCCTCGCCCTGCTGGCAGCGGCGGGCGCGCGGCCCCCGGCGGGCCCCCCCTATGGATGCACCTATGCCCCGCCGGACGCCTCAACCCTCACCTGTTTTACAGCGGCCGCGGCACGGCCGACCGACCCACTCTTTCCCGTTCTAAAAAATCGCCGCAACAACCCCCCGCGGCTCGCCATTGCACCATTGTTTTGCCGGCCTCCCCCTGCTCAAGCCCCCGGCCGCCACCCGTCTCAGGGCAGCGGCCGGGGAACTGAACGGCCTGCTTTTCCTAGCTGCGGCGCCCGCATGCATGCATGCCCTCGTCTGCCGCGCCTGGGTGATTGTTGGCGGCCGAGAGGCGCGCGCGTCGGACCCTACCACGACGCCCGCCAGCGTGTGGCCGCGCCGCCCCGCGGGCTCTCCCGCCCCCCAACTGTTGAAGCGTTGCACTTATGCCCCTCCCTGAAATTGCATCGGCCCCCAGCCTTCCATTGCCCCGCGTGGCGCCCGCCCCGCACCTGCCCCCGCCGCGCGCCTGCCGGCGGCCAGCGTGCGCGCGTCGGCGGGCGCGCGGGCGCGCGCGCCGCTGCGCTGTCGAGCGGCGGTCTCAACGCGAACGCTCGTGCGCAAACGCGGCCCCAGAAAATCCAATTGGCGGAGGGGGTCACCGCTGCGCCGCCCGCGTTGCCTCGTGTCAAAGTGTTTGAATCCGACAACTGCCGCCATGACTGATTTGCTCGGATGGTTGCGCGGCCGCGGCTTGGCTGCCTGGCCCAACACACACACTCACCCACACGCATGCACACACACAAACACACGCACACCCCAACACCCCAACATCACACGCACAACTCGCCCCTTTCACACTTTCACAGTATGCTATCTGCGCACATGCGCGCCGAAAGCTTTCCCCTTCGTCGTCACCCTACATTTCCCCGCGCCGTGGCCCAGGTTCAATTCACGCCCAAATCCGCCATGTTTTCCCCACGCCCCTGGCTGCGCGCGGCGCACGGCGCGGCTGCTGGCGGCTCCCGCCCACCCACGCACAACCGCGCGAGGGGGGCACGCACGCCTCGCCGCCGGCGCGGCACGGACCGCCCTCCGTCGTCTGGCGCGCGGCGCGCCCTGGCGCGGCGCGCGAAGAGGCGATGCGTGGGCGTGCATGCCCCACGCGCGCGCATGCGCGCGCCACTCGACGCCGGCCTCGCGGCCTGTCTTTTGCCTTCCAAGCGTGCGTCCCGCGTGCGCCGCTGGGGCGCGCCCATTCTCAGAGGCCCACGCCCCTCCAGCGCACTCCCCATTGGTTTTGTTTCCCCACTGGAGCCCCTCCACCCCCAGCCCCAATCGAAGCCGCCGCCGCACCGCCGCCGGCCGCCCGCCGTCCGTCTTTCTCCTTGCTTTGTTGGCTTATTGATGTGCTGGCGGCCGCGGCCTGCGCGCCGCATGCTGCCACGCACGAGGGTGCTGGCGGTGGCAGGCCACCGATCGAAGGCCACGCCCACCCCCCCAAAAACGGACACAAAAACACGCGAAAGCTCTCACTCGCCGGCAGCAACTTGTGGATGAGCATGCATGCAAAAACGCACGCGCAAAACACACGAGCGTGCGCGCGCGCCGCCAGGCCGCTGGCCGTGGGCGGCGCTCGGGGTCGGGATAGGGAACCTGCACTCAGCGTGACACGGGTCAAACGCCATGGCAAGGCCACCAGCGCGCCGACCGTCGGGGGCGTTTTTGGACGCCTGTTGGCCACTCATCAGCACTGACCTGCGGCGTGTGCCCTCCCTCTTGCCTCCTAGCCGCGGCGGCTGCCGGGGCCGAGCCCTTCCGGTGTGTCGGGACGCTGGGGGGCTGGGGGGGAGGGTACAAGCGTACCAAAGCGAACCATTGTTTTGTTAAACTGCAGCACCGCTCGTTTTTCTCTCGCCAAGACGCCAGCCCAATCTGTAACGCCTTTGACAAAAATATAATAGGTTTTGGCGCCACGGAGCCACGGCGGGGCGGGTCGCCGGCGGAGGGGCGCCTGCGCCTGCAGCGCTGCGCGGGGC
>NW_014009740.1:3543-5694 GCF_000611645.1 Monoraphidium neglectum
AGGGGCAGCTGCGAGGCAGCTGCGCCTGAACTACTGACACGATGAGGCGCCAGCACAGGCGCCAGGTGCAGGACGGCTGCATGCAGGATGCTTGAATCAGGATGATGGGATGTGCAGCGAAGGTCGATGGATGTGCGGGGAGGGTGGGACGGGTGTGCAGGAAGAGCCGCATCGCCTGGTTGTGCCCCTCCTGTGGGCCCCTCCAGGGGATTTGGAGCCCTCGGACAGTTGAGGGGCAGCCGCGGCCAATGGTCGCGGCTGTGGCGATGGCGGGCGCGGCCGCGGGGGCTTGCTTACGTACGGTACATACTCCCTGGCTGAGTCCCGGGGGGTGACTCCTCTTTGACGCGGGCTGACAGCATGCGTGTGGGCGTGTCGAGGCGCTTTTGTTTCATCGATCGGGCAAGCAAGACATGCACGGCACATATCAAGCGGATTAGTCAAGCAGGGAGACCTCAGGCCTCAGACTGCGCCGCCCAGCGCAGTGCGCCCATCGAAGTGCGCGGCGGGGTCGTAATGGGGCCTGGGGTGGCAGGCGTACGGTGTGACCGGGGCGCTCGGTGACGGGTGTGGTAAGCAACCGTGACACACCGGTGTTGTGGCAATATGCACCTGCCATATATATAATCATGCGTGCACATGGATCCGCGTTCAGTTCAATGATCTGAGGCACTATCCGCTGTCCGAATCCCCTAGCTTAAGTATTGCACAGAGATTTGATCGTGCTGCACCCAGCAAAAAGCGCAGCCGGACGGCGCCTCGTGCACGCGCCGGTTTCCGCGTGCTGCGCGGCGCGGAGCCCGCAGCACTGCGGTCCCGCCGCGCCAGCGCCACCGCCAACGATTAGGGCGCCCCGCGGCCGGGCGCCATGGACTTGTTAGAGGACTTCGACCGCGCGCGGACGACGCTCACTGAATTGGGAGCCATAGGGGAGCGGTTCGAGCCCCTGGCGTCGAGCGACGACGCAGACACGCTCACCTTTGGCGGCGCCGGCCTCGACCCCGGCGCCGTCGGCGGCGGCGGCGGCGGGGCGGCGGGGGGCTATGCAGACCTGCCGACGTTGACGCTCGAGACCACCGCGCGGCAGGCGGCGAGGTGCGGCGCCGCACTGTTATTCCCCTGGGGTCCGTTCTCCCGCTGTGCTGTTGCGCCCTCGGCGGCGGCCCCTGCGCTCGAATCCAATCCACCTCCGGCACGCCGCTTGCGGGCAAACCCGGCCAGGCGCGCGCCCTCCAGGCGCTCTCGGCGGCAGCGGCGGCCCGGCCTGCTCAAAACAGCGCGCGCGGCGCATCCCGTCATCCGCCCCGCCCTCAAAAACCAGCGCCCCGGCCCACGCGCACGCCCGGGCCCCAAACCCTTCCCCTGAGTATTGTCAGGGGCCGCGGCCAGATCGTGGCGGCGGCGTGCGCAGCGGATACGGTGCTGCTGGCGACGTCCCGGGGATATCTGCTGCGATACCATTGGGACGAGCACGGCAACGAGCGGGGTGAGCGCTGGGCAGCGTCCAGACAGCTTCCCGGCGGCTTACCTGCGGGTTCTGGGCGGCTTCCGGGCGGGTTCCTAGCGGCTTGAGGGCGGCACGGGGCGAGCGGGGAGTGGCAGGGCGCGGCGGCAAAGCAGGGGCGGGCTCGGCGGGGGGCGGGGACGGCAATCAGCAGATGGGGTCTATGCGCTGATTGGTGGATGTTTGAAGGGCTTGGCTTGTTCATTCCAAGCCATACATGTGAAGGATGTCCCGAGGTTTGTGAGGGAAGCAGGGGCTGAGCGACAGAAGTGGGGGTGGCGGCGCCGGCTCCGGGGCGGGCGCGGCGACAAAGAAGAGGGGAGGGTAGGGCCGCGGGCGGCATGTGCCGCCGCGCGCTCCTCAGCCCCGCGCCTGCGTGTGTGCACCTCACCTCGAAAGCCACCAAAAATGCGTGCGCACGCACACACGCACGCCGCCCTTCCCCAGACATCTTTGCGCGTCTGTCTGGCCAATGCGCTGACTGCCCCCGCGCTCATACAGGGTCATACATGCCGGAGCTGATGCTCCCTCTCAAAACGACTCCTCCCCCCACAAAAGGAGAAAACCACAAGCTCCCCTCCCAAAACCAGCCCTCCACCCCACCCCATGCACCCTCAACACTCCTCCCGCACCCGGCCCACCCACTC
>NW_014009739.1:0-5446 GCF_000611645.1 Monoraphidium neglectum
TGTATGAATGTGGGCGGGTCTGTGTGGGTGGGGTTGATATTGTGTGTGTGTGTGTGTGTGTGTGTGTGTGTGTGTGTGTGTGTGTGTGTGTGTGTGTGCGCGCGCGTGCGCAAGTGTGGAAGTCAGTGTTGTGTGCGCGTGCGAGTGGTTAGGGCGGGGTGCCTGGAGCGACGCGAGTGTGAAAGGGGCGCGTGCGTCGCAGGAGTGCGGCAAGGAGGCCCAGGGGTTCCGCCCGGGCTGGGCCGTGGGTTTGGAGGGTGGAGGGGTGAATGAGATAGCAGCCACCACGCCGGCATGCTGACGGGGCGAGGGGAAAGGGCAGCCCAGGGGCGGCGTCAGGGCAGCGCGGCTGCGCGGAAACAAGCTGCTGCGCCGACAACGCCCGCTGCGCGCTGGCCGCAACGCCACTCGCGCGCCGGGGCCGGCCATGCTCAGCGCTGCCGCCGCGGCACGGGGATGCTCACCTTTGCCGCCGGCTCCGCGGCGGGCGGCGGCGCACCGTCTGCGCCGTCCGCCGGCGGCGGCGGCGCGGCGGGCGCCCAGTCCTTGCAGCCCGGCGGCACCTGCGCGCACAAGGGAGGCGAGGGGCCGGGCCACATGCATATGGCCTGGTTCATGACGCACCGCCAGCGCACGACACCCAGCACCGCCAGTGAGGCCGAGTGCGAGGCGGGCCCGGCGTCCACCCTGATCGCCCCTCAGAACTCCTGGAACCTCTCCACTGCGATAGATCACTAGATCACCAGATCACCAGATCATCAGATCATCAGATCACCCACGTGGAAGGCCATCTCGACCAGGGTGTCCTCCTTGTCGTCCGCCGCGGTGTCGTCGACGTGGAATTCGAGCATCACCTCGTCCTGCGGAGCATATGCGATCACCGCACGACACGAGCGAGGGGTTCATGGGGCAGGCGCCCCGTGGAGGGAGGGGAAGTGGGGTGCCCGTGACAGCCGGGTGACGTCACACGCGGAGCACTGGGGAGGGCGAGGCGGCCGGCCCCGGGGGAGGGCGCTGGGCGCAAAGGGCGGCGGCGGCGGCCGCAAGGCGGCGGCCGCGCAGTGGGGCCGGCGGCTGGGCGGCAGCGGCAATACCGGCGAGAGGGGCGGGTGCGGGCGCAGGCGCGGGGCGCCGCACCTTGGCCTGCTGCGCCTGGCTGACGTCGGGCAGTGGGACCTCAAACAGCACCTGGGCGGCGCGGCAGTTGTGGAGGGCCCGCTCTCTTGCGGGGCACAAGGCTGCGCGCAGCGACGCGCCGGCAGAGGCAAGCCGCCTGGCTGCTGCACTCTGCCCGCCCCCGATGCCCCTCTGCACATGACTCCTTCCACAAACCCTCACCAGACATGCACACATACACACAAACACACAATGGGACATCACACCCGCACGCACACACACTGCACGTCCCCGCGCTGGCACCCGGGCATGCCCCCGCCCCCCCACCTTCCCGTCGCGCGCCATCTTGAGGCTGGACCCCCTGAGCGACACGCTGCCCCAGTTGCCGCCCGACACCGCCAGCTGCTGCTGCTGCAGGGGCGTGCTGTAGGAGGCCTGGAAGAACTCAGACAGGGACTCATAGTCCTTTGGTTTGTGTTGTTGGGGGGGGGGGGGGTAGAGGTTGATGTTTGGTGGGGTGTACAGGGGTTGGGAGCGGAGGGACTGGGATTAGAGAGGGGAGGTACGCGGACGGGCGCGCAGGCGCTTGCTGGCGCTCACGCGCTGGGGCGGCGGCGGGGGAGGGGGCTGCGGGCCGCGGGCCGCGGGGCTTCGCGGGCGTCGCCGCGCCGACCCCAGGCGACGGCCAGCTCAGCAGCGGGCTGCACCACCAGCCCGGCCAAGCACGCTTCGTCCCTGAACCATGCCGTCTGCTCGGCATGGCCACGTCAGATCACATCAGATCACATCAGATCACGTTCGACGCGCACCTTGTCCCTGAAGCCCACAAAGTTGACCGTGGCCCCCTCTCTGCGGGTGACCCCCAGCTGGCAGCCGCGGCCGCCGGTCTTCGTCCACAGCAGCCCGGTCACATCTGCAGGCCAGGCAGGAGCGCACGTGAGTGCACGCGCGCGCGCGAATGGCCGGCGGGCGCCGGCGGGCGTCGGCGGCGCTGGCAGGTCGGCGGTGCTGGGGTGCCGGGCGCCGCCGCTCGACAGCTGCTTGCACCCTTCCTGCCAGGGCTTGTGTAGGCGTATGGAACGGCCCGACTCATGCCGGTGGCCCATTTTTCTGGTGGTGCTGAGCGTCCAATGCCTCGTGCCGAAACGCCGGGGGCTGGGACGGCTCCGTGGCAAAGGGGCAGGGAACCCCACCATCACCCGCAGACCTCACGCCCGCGAGCGGCTGCCGGGCCGGCTGCGGCGAACTGCGCCCGCGCACCGTCTCTCTTGACATCCACGGTCTGCCCGCCAGCTTGGCTCCGCCATACGAGGCCGTTTGGATTGACACGCAGCACGCCGGCACGCTGCGCAGCGGGCGGGGATGCGCGCGCGCACACGTGTGCACAGGTAGCATTGCGGATCGGCATGCTCGAGTGCCCGGTGCAAGAAGCATTTTATTGCTATCATCTCACCGCTCCTCCGCGACTGCTTAGTGAGATGTTGCCATACTGGTGATTTGCCCCGGCTTCGGCCATCCTGCCCAGCTCGCGTCCACCAGAGGGACGCTGGCAGCAGATCTATGCTACTATTATGTAAAAAGTTAGTGTTTCGGCGTGGAGGTCCGCAGCGAGCCCCTCCAGATCACGTAGCTCTAGGCGGGAGGGTGGGTGTAAATGCACCCTTGCATATGAAGTGTCGAAAAAAAATTTGATGATGCTGCATATTGCACGAGTTTTGTTATGAGACGCACGGCATGTCATGCCGTCCACGCAGCCACCTCGCTGCTCTTGCTGTGCACAGCACGACAGGTCCGCTCAAGCCGCAACTGGTCCAGTCCCGTGGCCCCGGCGCCCAGCCCACGGCAGGATGATTCCCCGGATGCGCTGAGCAATGCATTGGCATCTACACTTATCCTGGAACATTGACTGCCCTGCCTGCACCCACCAACACGACCACCATGTGTGGCAACTCTATCTGCACAGGACATATGGAACTGCTGTGGAGCTTCACTCCTCCGATTGGGTAGGACTATCTGACACCGAGCAGACCAACTGTCTGCAGTTGTATGAGTCATTAATCTGCACCCTCCTCCTCGTCTGCCCCCTCCTCCGTCTCCCACTTCCCCTCTCCCGCCGCCGCCTGGCCCTCCGCCGCCTCGCCCTCCGGTTTCACAGCTGCACCTGACTGCAGCGCAGCCCACTCCGCAGTAGCAGGCATCTTGGCCTCAAACTCTGGCGGGGCCCAGCCAAAGTGGTCTTCAGTGATCTGCAAGCCCCCCACATCCCAGCCGCGCAGCTGCGCCTTCTTTGGGGCCTACTGGCGGTGGCGCAGGCAGGCGCGCTTCGCCGGCGTCCCGCCGCCCCGGAACACCAGCGACTGCGGGTGCAGGTGCCTGAACGTCAGCGCTGAAGCCAGGAGCACCCCGCACGGCGGCCGGGGCTACGGCTCTGGGAGAGGTTCTATCCACCCTGCGCGCTCCTGCTCTGCACGGGGCCAAGAAAAAGTCCTGCTTTGCCGTGGCCTTGAATTACCCAGGGGGGCACCTGTGCCAAGGTGACCGCCCCTCTAGCCCTGCAGCTGCACCTGCTGCAACAGCTGGCCGTCCCTCTTTTCAGCAGGTGAACGCGACTCCCGGAAGCGCAGGTTTGCAGAGACAAAAACGACAGGCTGTATGAACGAGAGAAGAGCCTGAGCCCACCAATGAGGAGGCTTGCTCGCCAGCAAACAGCGCAACCAGACAGCAGGCACGCATGCAAAACCATATGCACGCAAGGGACAAGCCATATGCCTACATGCAAATACACCAACATCACACCCTGAGCTGATTGACCCTCCATAAAATTTCGCATCGCTGGTGCTCAATCCATCGAGCCCCCCATGCCCCCTGCTGCCATCGAGCCGTCACTCCTATCACCCCACCCAAGCCCCCAAACCCCACACTCACACCGAACCACCCATCCTGGCACCACCCACCCATGTCGCCCCACCCCCCTCTCGACCTTGCTTCCCTCCCGTTCGACGTGCGCGCAAATGCAGTTGAGTTTACACACAGGACGAAGGAAGAAGGTGCCAGGCGGGCGCTGGGGTGTGGCTGCCAAGCCCCCAAAGCGGACGCCGCCCAGCCTACACTCAACAATTTTGCAGGTTTGTGCACGTGCACCAGAAATCTTGTGTTGCCGCTTTGGCCGGGTCCCATGCCTGCGGCCGCCGAGGCAGCGGCGGGCGCGAGTCTCTAATCCGTCTGCCACGTTCACATCTTGCTGGGAAGTTCTGCCGCTCAGAAGTGATAAGGAAGCTGCTAAAGAACATGGGGCGCTGCATGGGAGGAATCCGGGGGAATCGGGGAGGCAGGGGCCGGCGGTGGGGCGGGCGGGTGGAGCGCGGGCGGGCGCCCATCGCGCAGGAGCTTGGGGCCGCCGCGCTCGTATGTTGACGGGCAGGACGGATATGAAACAGAGTCGGGGGCACTGAGGTATGAGGCCGGTGGCGGGGCCGTGCGGCGGGCCATGCCGCACTGGCACTGCCCCCGCAAATGACCCGCGCCAGGGCGGCTGCGGCGCACGGGCCGGCCGCCGCCGTGGCGGCCGCCCCATCGTCCGCGGGCGGCGGCGCTGCGGCGCGGCCTGCTTGCTTTTTGCTGTGCGAGCACGTGTGTGCTGGCCCCAAAACTGGTCTGGCAGCCCACGGGCGATGCCGCGCGGGATGAGCGAGGGTCCCGAATCAAGCAAAGGCGACAGGAAAGGCATGCGATGCGGGGCGGGCGCCGGCCGGGCACCCTTTGAGGAAGCAAGTGAGCGCCACCGCTGAGATCATTGCGAAGATTTTTGCGGAGATCTTCGCGAATCCTCCCTCTGTTGCCGCGGGAGGGAGGTCCGGCGTGCTCGCACAAACGGGTGGCCGGCGGCGGCGCGGCGCGCCAAGGTGCGGCTGGGGTCACGATGGGGGGCGCAAGAGAGGGCTAAGAGATGCGGGCAGGCGCAAAGCAACGGGCGCGGCCGCGTCCACGGCCCCGTACCAGCAACGACGGCCCCTGCCAGACGCAATACGAAAGGGCCCGGCACGGCAGCCGGGCGCGCCGGGCTGCGCGGCCCGGTGGGCGCGCGCGCAGGCGGACGCCCCTCGGGCGGCGGGCGAAAATACTGTAGCTCATCCTGGGCTGCTTTGCACTACGCAAACGGCGCGGCCCGATGGGATGGAAGTTCGACAGAGAGGGGGGCAGCGGCGGCGCACGTTCGGCTGAAAAACCTTTGGGGCCCCCTGAATATGATGGGGGCACCAATGCAATCGCGTGAGGCGCAACAGAGGCGGGTCATTTGTCCCGAGGAGAGACGGGGAGGGGGTGGAGGGGG
>NW_014009738.1:0-5444 GCF_000611645.1 Monoraphidium neglectum
CCCGGGGCCCTGCCCGCCCCATGCGCAGTCGTGCGACGTGCTGCAGGGCAGCCTGGTCGACCCCAGCGGCGGCAGCAGCGTGCCCACGGCGGTGCTGGTGCACGGCATCCTTGGGTCGCGACGCAACCTGCAGGGCTTCGCGCGCATGATCGTCGAGGTGAGGCCGTGGGAGACAGCCAGCCAGTCCCCCTGCTCCCTGCTCGCTCGACTCTGCAGGCCTCGGCCGCACGGGCCCGGGCGGCCGTCGCGCCGCGACCACTGGTACGTGCTCTGGATCCGCCCGCACATCTCAAGCCTGTTCTAGTGGCGCCCCGCCTCGCCGCGAAACCGCGCGGCCCCTACCCCGCGCGCGCCAGGGGTTCCCCTCCTGGCGGGTCGTGCTCGTCGACCTCCGCTGCCATGGCGAGAGCGCCGCCGCCGCCGGCGGCGCGCCGGCCCCCGGGCCGCACACCGTCGACTCGGCCGCGCGCGACGTGCTGCAGCTGCTGCGCGCGCGCCGCATGTTCCCAAACATGCTGATCGGCCACTCGTTCGGCGGCAAGGTGGTCATGTCGATGGCGCGGCAGTTTGCGAGCGGCGCGGGGACGGCGCTGCCACGGCCCGTACAGGTCTGGGTGCTCGACGCGCCGCCGGGCGAGGCGCGCGCCGGCGGCGGAGCGGGCGGCGGCGACGACGTCGACCACCCGGCGCGCCTCATTGAGGCGCTGGCGCGCGTGCCCATGCCGGTGGCGGGGCGCGGGGAGCTGGTGGAGCACCTGACGCGCCAGGGGTTCAGCGCTGCCATTGCCACGTGGTGGGCGGGCCGACCTGGATCGCGGCGCCTGGGGCTTGGAGATCGGCCTTGTCAGTGTAGGATGCACGCAGGGTCTAGGCATCTCGTGGTCCGCGGCTTCGTGCTCGGAGACGTGCACTGGGGTGCTCCCCTTCCCGGACCCAGCTCCCCCCCTTTCTCCCCGCCCTGCCTTCAGCCGCCGCGCTTCAAGCCTGCACGCGTGCTTCTGCACCCGCGCAGGATGACCACCAACCTCCGCCCCTCCGAGTCCGGCGGCCTCAAGTGGGCGTTTGACCTCGAGGGCATCGCCCAGATGTACGCGTCCTATGAGGCCACCGCGCTGTGGGACCTGCTGCGCGCGCCGCCGCAAGGTCTGCGCGTGGACTTTGTGAAGGCGGCGCGCAGCGCGTTTGGCTGGGACGGCGAGGGCGCGATCGGCGCGCTGGGGCACGGCGTGCACCTGCTGGACGCCGGTCACTGGGTGCACACGGACAACCCGGGTGAGGGGCAGGGGTGCGGCCCCGGGCCTGGGGCGCGCGGCGCGCGACGGGTGCGGGCGGGGTGTGGGAGTGGCGAGGCTCTGCGCAGGGCACCGGCGAGATGGGCAGATCGCGGCTCTGTGTTGACGCTGTGTCAACCCACTTGGCCTTTACTGCTGGTCGTTTTTTTGGCTCACGCTGGCGTCTACTTGTAAGGTGCACACACACACACACACACACACACACACACACGCACGCACGCACGCACGCACGCACGCACGCGTGCGCCCGCAAGTGCACACGTACGCACCACACTAACACACACACTCCCACCTACTTTTCCACGCATCAGGCGGCCTGTTCAACATCCTGGCGCCCAGCCTTGGGGAGTTGGACCACGGCCGCCGGCAAGCACGCCAGCTCGCCCACTGACGTTCGCCTGGCTCTCCGACGCTCGCTCAGCTCGCTGAGCGGCGCAGGCGCGGCGCCTGCAACCCAGCGCAGCCCCAGCAACCCAGTGCAGCGTCTGCGGCCCGGTGCTGCGTCTGCAGCGGGCCGGCTGCCTTTACGGCTCCGCTTGCTCAACTCAAAACGTACGATTTGCCACACAGCTCATTGCAGTGGCGCCACGCGGGCCGGCCGATCCGCCCCCTGCTACCTGCGTCACAATCAAGCCGGCCGCAAGCTTATCCGCTCTGCAGCCTGCAGCTGGCCGAGGGCGAGCGCGGCCCTCGGCGTGGCTTGGGATCGCCCCGCGCGCTCAGTCTGCGCCTCACTCGTCGCTGCGCTGGCTTCCGTCCCTCGGTGCCGACGAACCCATACCATCTGCCAGGCGCAGCGCGCCGCTCTCGTGCAATCGCACCTGCACGCACCGTCCGCCCCTTCACAGCGGCCGTGCCCGGGGCTGCGGAGCCGGCTCTTGCCGCTGATGGCGTCCTGCGGAATTCGTTTCTTATGCACACCCCGTACTGCTGAGCAGCCAGCAGTGCCCCGGCCCCCGGCATTTTGGGGGTGTCGACCAGAAGCATGGGGCGGCGCTCATTCGCAGCCCAACCGCACGCCCCATTGCTTGTCAGCTCACGCAGCGATGCGTGTGCTGGCGGTTGTGGGGAAGGGCCAGCACCGAACTGCACAGGCCCAAAGCTCTGCTTTGGTGCTCATTACCAGCTTGGCTCTGAGCCCGCTGGTGTCTTCCAGCATATCCCTGTGGCGCACAGTGCACGCAGGCGTACAAGCGCGCGGTTTGGTGAGCACCCTGTGTCCTGGTGGTTTGTGACGCACCAGTGCATGGGCACCTCTTCCCGCCCCGCACATATGCATGCGTTGGCTTGAGAGGTTGGCGGAGGCCGTGCTCGCACCCCGGACGGCACACGCTACCCACCTCAGGCGACCATGGCTTACTGTTCTCGCCGCCTGCGCGCCCTCATGGCTTGCTGCTTGGGGAGGCACTTCTTTCCGCCCTTGCGCACCTGCACACCATCGTGCCACCTTTGCACTAAGGGCAAGCTTGGGACGTGCTTCTTTGAATTTCTTCTTCTTGGTCTCCGGCAAGGTCGATTTGAAGTCTCAAGCAGGGCCCGTCGCTGCCGCACGGTTGGGCATCGCGCGGCAGGGCGTCCCCTGGCATGCGCGGCCGTGGTTGGGCATCACGCGCTGCGCAGCCGCCCAGGGTCTGCTTGCATCCGACTGCGCTTTCCGGCGCTGACAGCCTGCACCCAGTGCTGGCGCTGGCAAGGACATTTCCATGTTCACACGTCCCCCTTCCTCCCCTCGCCCGCCGCACCCCCCCCCCCTTTATCGGGCCCACGGGGCGAGGGGCGCGCTCACATCTGCACACCTCCCTGGCGTGCGTGGTTGGCTTGACGGTCTGTTCGCTGCGTTGGTGGTTCTCCAGGAGCCACGACTGTGCGCGCTGTGCCGCGCCCACATGTTCGCGGCAGACTTGAAACCCTGTACCGGGCACTTGAACCTTCATAGGGCCCTTGAACCTCTATATGTGTTTCCTTGCAACCCTTACAACGGTCTCGGCGTCCTGTACACTAATAGCTCTTGTAACAGTACTGTTAGCATACTGCGCTTGCTCGCATATGACACCGCGTCTCTCTTCAGGTTTGGCGCCAGCGCTGCAGGCAGCTGCAGAGGTCTTGACGGGCAGCCTAACAGTTTATAGCAAAGGCCATGGGTTCCTGAGCGACCAAGCGCTTTCGAGGGGCGCCGTGTTGTAGCCGAGTGCGGTTGTGAGGCAGGGCGGCAGGCGGCTGCAGCTATGTGGGGTGGCAGTGGAGGAGGGGGCGGACAGACTCGATTGGGATGCCCATGTGCACATTGGGTCCACCCGCTGTGATCAGCCGTCACCCGCATGCGCGGGTGCCCATCGGCTGCGCAATTCCGGCTGAGGTGGGGCAGGCGCAGCGCAGCCCGAGGCCTGTGGCAGCCACAAGCAGCCGCGAGTGCCTGGCAGCGCGAGACTTTCCAGCCCGACTTCTGGAGTCAAGATGGTATCGAATGCACAGGTGCCCTGTTGGCGGTATTGCCTGCACTCGGGGCTGGCCATGTTGCTCAAGGTGAGGGCGCTCTGCATTTCACAAGCCGCTGCTGCGCGCGTCGCCAAGAGCCTGGGCTTATCCAGTTGATGCTGACGCCCAGGTTTTGCTGGCAGCTTTCTCATCAAGAAAGGAGTAAAATGGCTGCCATCTGTGAGGCGGATAGTTCTTTATTTTCGGGATGCACCTAATCACTGAGTAGCGCTCACGCATTGGGCAAGCGCGCCGGCATTAATTTGTATCTGCTGCCTTCTCGTTTTTGCTGTGCACCCTCGCAGCACACAGCTGACGAGCCCCTTCCAACCATTGAATTGCGACGTAGGTCAACCTGTCCAGCTCTACCGTCTGCACCTTGCTGCCACAGCTGTTCTGTGCGCACCCTCCTGCCGCAACTCGGCCCCACGGCGGATGCGCCGCACTTTTAGCTTGCTTGAGCCCCTTGCATGCCATTGCAAGTCATACACTCAGTAATTACGTCAATCGATTGATGGTTTCAGAACTTGCTGTGTTGAACCTGCAACACTGCAAGCCTGCTAGGGCGGTCAGCAGCAAAGTCAAAGCACACCAAGGCTCTGGGCTGGGGGCACAGACGTGCTGAGTTCGTAGCTCCCGGCTGTTTAGCTTGAGTTTGAGTCTCACTTGCAGCTCTATCGCTGCCAAAATGCCCAAGATTCCTGGAGTGCGTTACCGGTGACAGACTGTTCAGCCCGTGAACCAGCGCGCAAGCAGGATGTACCTGCTTCGCGTTGTGTTTCAAATATCGTTTGGCACTGCTTTGTGAGTCGAGATGCAGCGGCCCACCGGCATGCGCTGCGCGCCAGGGCCGAGCTGCACTCCCTGGGGCAGAAACCCCTCCGCGCTGGTATGCAATAGCAGCAAGCGGGTGGGTACAACCGTTTCTAGCCCATTGAAGTGGACGTCACGGAAAGGTGCGCGATCCCTGTTTGAGTGGTTCGTGCCGCACTCCGACCTGCAGAGGCCTTCGCGCTCGCCCATTAGCAGCCGTGAAGTTGAATCTGAGACGTACTATCTCACTGCAATTCACGAGAGCGCGTTCCACTGCTGCGTTGTCGGTGCCGCCGGTGCCGCCTCTCGTGCTGCAGCCGACAACAAATACGACGTTGTGCTGTCGAGCGGGTTCCTGGCGTTTGCGAACCACTCAGGGTTTCTGCAGGCGGTCGATGAGGTACGGCCGGCCGCTGGGGCTTCCTATAGCCAGTGTATGCCGCCCTGATGAGCTAGGTCGCTGGCAGCAGTGCCGAGGGCCAGCTGCTGCTTCCAGCGGCTTGCGACATGACGAACGCCGTTGCTCTGCTCGCCTGGACGTGTCGTAATGCTGCAGCTGCTGCTGCCGCTGCCGCCACTGCCACTGCAGGCCGGCATACAAGTCTCGGGCATAATGGGCACCAGCGCTGGGGCCCTGGCGGGCAGCTTGTATGCTGCAGGCTACACGCCGCGGGAGGTGCGACCCCCGGCGGCCGCAGTCACAATGCAGCCTGCTGGCGCCCCCGCAGCTGAGTGCATATGCATCCTTCCCTCCGGACAGCTGAAGCCCCCCGGGCCCTTGCTGCTCAAGCCCCTCACGCCCGCTCGCAACGCCCGTCCCGCCCCCTCCCTCTCCGCCCGGCGCCCCACCACGCCCCTCCACAC